>NW_026294584.1:97144247-97309247 GCF_007827085.1 Peromyscus californicus insignis | reverse complement strand
AAGAAGGAAGGAAAACACCCTCATTCTCAATCTTTGCATTGGGTTGTGCCTCCGGCAAACCCTCTGGTGAAGTGTTGTCTAATTATGCAACAATTATCTACTCTTTTAACTGGAGAGACTATTCATCATACTTTCCCCTTCACCAAAAAAGAACATCCCTTGACTTGATAAGGATCAAACCATGTTCTTAAGTAGAGAGAAAGGGTTAGAGCTTGCCACCCCCACGTACAGAACAGTTCTGTAATGAGCCGTTTCACCCTGCTCCATCCCGACCCTCACATCACAGTTGGCAGTCTTCCCTGAGGACAGACAGCCTGAAGTGCAAAGTGTGGGTGCCTAGTCTCCTGGGTGAGGGGCTAATTACAACACTGTGCTCAGGAAGGAAGCATGCCTTCCCTGCCTTCAGTCCTACCCTCTCCCGGGCTTCTCCTAAACCAGAGGGCTTTCTTGCCTCAGCTCCTAATGTGCCTGGCCCTCTTAGAAATCCACAATTCTTTCTCTGGATGTTCCACCAGAATCCCCTGTTGGGACCCTCAAAATGGAATCTGTATGACAGCATCCGTTGTAAGAAGGAATCCTATCACGCTAAGCTTGTCTCACCTCTGTAGATACTAAGGGATGACTGTGGAGGGAGGAAGCATTAGATACCCCCCCCCCCCCCCCCCGCAACCCCCGAATCCACAGCAGGGGACAACCATTCCTTTTGCTATTTTAACTACACCAATTCTCCCTGCTGCTAAATTTTATAGTAACTGGGGATTTCATTAAGATGTCTCCTTGGGAAACAGGATGGCTATGGACTGCAGCGGTTTTCATTATCAAAGGCAGATTCTGGTCTCAGTTTTGCCATCAGGCACAGGACACAGGAAGGACCAAATAAGCAAGAGCTTTTAAGAAATCAATTTGGGAATCTATTGATTGATCAGCATTCCAGTAGGCTATTGATCTACAACAGTGTCTACTTTGAGGCCGTTGGGTACCTGGAAAGTATCTTTGAAACTAGGTTTATAGTTTAGACCAGTACTCAAATTCTTGCTTCTAGACAAGGATACTTCCATCTTCAAATTTTCGTGTGGGAGGACATGCCTAGTGATGAAAATGACACTGGGTGGAGTGCTGGCATTCATGTGTGGAGCCAGGGATGTTGGGTACTCTGTGATGAATGGCCTGGTCTTGCATCAGGAAGCCTTGTACTACACTCAAAATAATTTTTTTTGAAACATAATCTCATTTACTTCAAACTCATTATGTAGCCGAGGACAGACTTGAACTTCTGATTCTCCTGCCTCCACCTCCTGAATGCTGGGATTATGGGCGTGTACCACCACACTGTTTACATTATGCTAGAGCAAGCACTCTATCATATGAGCCATGTCCTCACACCCCTCAAATAAGCTTTGGAATATTCCTCTAAGTGTCCATACAGGTGATAAAAACCTCTTGCCCAAACCCTAAACCTGGATCTCATTTTATATAAATAAAGATCAGAATTACTGTTCTACTAAAAAATACACATTATTTTCTAGTTTAGCATCCAAAATCCAAAGTGGGCTTTGCTAAGCTAGAATCTGGATGTCTGCATGACTGTCCTATCTGGAGAGTCTGCAACATGCTCGTACCCTCTGTTTCCCAGGGCTGGAGCTCCATGTGGTCCTCTTGCATCCTCCCCTGGCAAGGCTGGCAGTGTAGCATCTTTAGCCCCTCTCCAATTTTTTTTTTTTTTTTTTTTTTTTTTTTTTTTTTTTTTTTTCGAGACAGGGTTTCTCTGTGTAGCTTTGCGCCTTTCCTGGAACTCACTTGGTAGTCCAGGCTGGCCTCGAACTCACAGAGATCCGCCTGGCTCTGCCTCCCGAGTGCTGGGATTAAAGGCGTGCGCCACCACCGCCCGGCCCCCTCTCCAATTTTAACCTTCCTCTCCCACTTTAATTTTTCAGGGCCCATGTGAGTGTGCTGGGCCCACACAGGTGGCCTAGGATCACCTCCCCATCTTAGGATCTTTAACTTGGTCATATCTGGAAAGTCCTTTGTGCCATGAGGTCTTTCCTCTTCCCAAGGCTCACAATTCCATAAGCTTGTATAGCACTGCACTGTCTATAGATTGTTTTTTCCTATACCTACCTATGACAAGGTTCAATGTATTAATTAAGCAGAGAAAGAAATCAGCAAACATAACTATTAACAAAATATAACAATAAGAACAACAATGTACTATAATAAAGTTGTCATTGTATTGCTCTTACTATGTGAAGTCATTACTAAAGAATTGTAATCCCCATGGCAAGGGATCTCACAGCTGTTTAGTGACTGGTGGGCAGGTGATGTACACAGAGTGAACACTCTGAACAAAGCATTGAATCGCATCCTCAGTGGAACAGAACAGAATGGCCTGGATCTCATACTACTACTCAAAAATAGGTCATAATGTAAAAACTAAGTTTTTTACTCTTGGGATTTTCTTTTAATTTTTTGCAAACCATAGTTGATTGAGTAACTGAAGCTATGGCAAGCAAAATGGAGGACAAGAATGGGCTAACACATTGGTAGATTCGAAGTGTCAAGATGTAACATTTTGAGAAGTCCATTATAGTGTTTACCACATAAAGAGTGGTTTTGCATTATTTGTAATATGCTTCCAATTTTCTAGGAATCTGCCTTCTTTCTTTATTTATTTATTTGTGTTAACCTAAATATGGTAATCCATGATACTATTGCTATAATACAGTGTTCACCACATAAAGAGTGGTTTGGCATGGCTTGTAATGTGCCTTCAATTTTCTAGGAATCTGTCATATAAACAAAGGTTTAGTTTCTATTAATTACCAAGAATAGATTTCTGTTTCAGAAAATCATGCTACTGATAATAGCATGGATTGCTGTATTTGGGTTAAAATAAAGAGAGAAAGGAATAAGAAAGCCCATTCCCATTTTTTCCAGAATCTGCTGCTATCATAGAATTTTGACTGTGAATAGAACCGCAAGCCTTCCTCATTCTCCCTCCCTCCTGATGCCAGGTGCCTTGAGTATTTTCATGTTGAAATAACTTATTTGATTATAAATAGATTTTTTTCTCCTACTCCTCTTTTGTAATACAGTACATTATATTGATCTTTGCTCTTGAAAATGCATGAGTATCTGGAGTGTAAAATCTGTACATTTTATTGTAGTTCCGCATGGGAATATTATAAAATATTTGTGGCTTAAAAAGTAGGGCATGGAGTCTGCTGTGTGCATCGCAGATCCTGTTTCCCACAGATGACCTATGCCTGTGCAGTCCATCTCACCCTTCGACACTCCTTCAAAGCTCTGCTGGAGGCATCTTGGCTGAAGTCACCATGTCGCTTCCCCAGGAGACATGCCAGAGTTTTTGTAAGTTCCTCCACTCCCACAATCATGAAATTCCCAAGAAAGGAGAAGGTCTTTGGACTTCCCAGGGCCATTGATAAGGATGCTCTGCCCACAACAAGACCTCAGGAACCCCACAGAGCCCTTCACACTCCTGTTGAGACCCCATCCTTTCCCCATGGCACTGCTAAGAGATGCCTCCATGTTTAATGCCAAGGAGGCAGCTCTCCTACAGGAGGCTGTAGGTCTTCTCCTAATCATCCCAGGACCAATCCTATCATTCCTTTGCTCTCTGGTCTCCACCAGAGGCTTCAGTTTCTCCGTTTACCAATTACTGCTCTAGCATTTGTCTCTAATATAGTGACAAATGTTTCCTAGCCTGATGCATCCCCCTACATGCTTCAAACATCATGTGACACATAGTCTGTCTTCAGTAAACTTTCCTCCCTCCTCTTGAATGGCTTCCCTTCCCTCTTCTCCTGTAATGGGGTGGCACCTGCTCTTCTTTCAGTCTGTCTACCTCTTTCTCATGCTCCTGCCTCCACAACTGGAGCTACTCCATAGCCACGATCTTTCTTCCTTAAGTTGCTGTGTCAGGTGTTTTCTTAGAGCAATGAGAAGAGGAATATGTTGATCTGTGCTTGGCACACAGCTGATATATCTGCACATATGTAACACGAATGACTTGACTGTTCGGTCTTTTTCTGTATCCTTACTCTTTGCCCTCAGTGTTTGATGCTATTGTCACTGGTAACCTTGAACCTGGTCTAGCTTTAGGACTTCTTTTGGCCACTGGGGAGTTGACAGCTATGACACCGGCATAGATTTGAAAGACGCTATTATGGTGTTGTCTTTGAATATGAACTGTCTCCCTTAGGCTCACGGGTTCGAACCCTTGGCCCCAGCTGCTGGTGCTCTTCTGGAAGGTTATGGAACCTTTAGGAAGTGGAGCATTGGTGGTGGAGCGGGGTCACTGGATGCTGGCCTGCTACAGCCTGGCCTTACTCACCGTCCACTCTCTTCTTCCTGACTGTGGATGGACTGTGACCAGCTGCCTCTGGCTCCCACCACAGTGCCTCCCTCACCTCACGCTGTGGTCCAAACTAAAGTTCCCTCCCTTAAGCTGCTTCCCTGTCAAGTACTCGGTCACAACATGAAAAAGAAGCAACACAGATGCACTTGTCTTCCCTCTGCACACCACTATTCCCAAGAACATGCTTGGGCAGGCTACAGAAGGAGGAACGTACATGTGGAGCTGAGCTGAGCATCACTGGCCTTCCCTGAAGCCAGATTAGATGACTTGGCAACTAACTGCTCACACTTAAGATGGGATCCGTTCAAGAAACAGACAAGCCCAAACCAGCTGGATGCCATCGTCTATCGAGTGGGACAGTAATTCATTATTACAGACCAGTGGAATCTTAGGGATGCTTCTTACACAGCACTAATGTGGCAATAAGTGCCTGATACAACTGGGGCTCAGGAAATAAACACTGAATGTCCACAGGGGAATGGAGTTTTTTACAGTGGGTAGACTTTTTTGTTCAGCCTGGTCTGTGTCTTGACTTACTGATTTGACCACTTGCCAAGTTAGTAGCCAGGGACAACCCTCCACTCTGTCTTCTTTCCTCCCTTACAAGCAACGAATAGCTCCGGAGTCATCCAGTTCCACACATAATCTCTGGGATCTGGTTTCTCCAGTCCATAGTTCTGAGCACATTTTGTATCAATATTGCGACAGCTTCCTATTTGAAATCTATGCCAATCATTTCTTCCTCACATTCTCCCCACTTCTATTAGTTTCATTAGCTTCCAAATCAAATATGAATTATAGTTATATCAAGACTGAGAGGTCATTTCAAAATACTTCCTTCCCAAGTTACCTTTCAAAACACTTAAGAAACAACTTTTTAAAAATAGAAAGGAAGTAGCCTGTGTTATATATGGCAGGGTGAGGGGACACAAGAGAAAATACACGAGAGGATTGATTGTTATCTATCTGCTGCTAAATGGTTCATTTACAATATCCTACTGTGCTTGTTCCCTTGACCCAATCTGGTATCAACTAAGATATCCATGTAGGTGGGTCTGAGAGGCCATGTCCAGAAAGGATTAAGCAGGAGAAGTCCTTCTCCCAGAGTGCTAGCACCTCCCAACAGGTGGCCCAGTTAGAAGAGACATGAGTTGGGCCTGCCTGACTTCGATTCTTGCTGCTGCTGCTGCTGCTGGTGCTGGTGCTGCTGCTGCTGCTGCTGCTGGCTGGCCTTGGCTGACATCAGAACGCAGCGTCTTCAGCCTTCCGCTGTGGACTGAAGATTAGAAACCCTCTGAGTATCTTCCAGGCCTACAGTACCAGATTGGGACTGCTGAGGAACCGAGATTTGTGGACTGAGCCGCGACTGGGTTCTCAACTTCTTTGATGTGTAGACAACCATTGCTGGACTACTGAGCCCCTACCATGTGAGCCATTCTAGGGGATTCTCAATATGAAATGAAATGAAATGATATGATATGATATGATATGATATGATATGATATGATATGATATGATATGATATGATATATACTATGTATAACGTTAGATCTATTTTTCTAGGGATCTGTAATATTCCTTATATAAACTATTAGGACTGTTAAAGGTAAAATCACATGGCTCTAACATCATCTTTGTGTTATGCTGTTCTTACTGTTGCCTTCCTACTTACAAACCCATGGTTGAACCCATAGTGTCAACTACCATGGCAGTTAGCACTGGCCTGTAGTGAGCTTTCCTTATCATGCCTTCATTAATAGCTGGGATAGTAGTAATAAATTATCATAATGCTTCGGAGTTATAATTTGGTGCTTCTTCCATTTAAACATTTTTATTGGTTCAGTTTTTCATTGACAATTTCATGCATTTATACAGTCTCTTCTGTTTACTCTTACCCCCGGCCCTCTCCTGTCTCCCTCCCACCCTTGTGTGTCTCCCATTTGCATTCTAATTTTATCCGTGGATAAATTTTTAATGCAAGAGATGGGGAGGCTAAATGAAAAGTATTTGTTTCTCTGGTGAGTCTGGCTTCCTCCCACCCAGTGTTTTCATTAATGCACTGATCTTGGTTACAGCTCCGTCCCCCACATCTAACCTCACTCCTCTTAATTAGTTGGGATTATATCTGGCTGCAAACAGCAGAGAATCTGTTTGTCACAGGCGTAGAGAAGAACTTCACCACTGTTCCTAATGAGAAGCCCTGAGCTAAGCGGTGCAGCGCTGGTATATGGATCAATATGTTGAAGGGAATGATCGTCAGTAGGCAGAGGCTCATCTCACAGATGAAAGAGTTCTTCTGCTGCCTTCTAGGCCTCTTGTTTGCTTCCAAGAGTGTGGAACAAGCATCACAAAGCAATTCTTCTTGTTGCCTTTTTTGTATGTATAGGTATGTGCATGTGTGTGTTGTCTGTTCATGTTCATGTCCATGTGTGCATACATATGCATGTAGAGGACAAAGGTCAGCTGCTGGGTATCTTCCTCCATCACTCCTCACTTTTGAGACCAGATCTCTGAACTTGGAACTCATCAGTTTGCCTAGTCTGGCTGGCCAATGAGCTTCTAGGTGTGTCTACCTGTCTCTGCCTCTCCAGCACAGGAATTACAGGCACACACCAGCCTGCCTGGTTTATTATGTGGGTGTTGGGGATCAAACTCAGGTCCTCCCAACCTTTGTCTTTTTTAATCTAGGGCAAGAAGTTTGATCTAGAGGTTTCCTGCCCCACCTCACTGCCTGAAGTCCTAAGGTGGCCTGTACTCCCTGGAAAGGAGGCTGGAACATTGATAGCATCACGTGGGTAGGACAAAGAGAAGGGGGGTGTGGATGGCATTTACATGGGTCATCTATAGTGCTTGTCATAATCTCTGTCCCTACTTACTACCCCATCCTGGAGGTCTTAACTTAAAGCCATCCATTCAAAGAATGTGTGTTTTCTATACACTTTGAATGCTCATACTCCCTACCAGCTGTTCAAAGAGTCAAAATTATATACTGATCTGAAAAAAAAAATCACTGGATTCATGTCATGGGTTGAATCTGGAATGCTCCCTCCCTACCGACTCCTGTTCTGAACACTTGTCTCCCAGCAGGTGGTGCTATGGAGCAGGTGGGGGTCTGGCTGGTTGGAGTGGGTCATTAGGGGTGGGTCTTTGAAGGTTTGGACCTGTTTTGGTTACAGCTCCCCTCCACTTTCTGCTTGTGTTGATGTGAGGAGTTTTCACCTTGCTGTCTCTAACACACTGAACGGAAACCTCTGAAACCTGGAGCCGAAATCGATCTTCCTCCCTCACATGGTTTTATCTGGTGTCACCGTCACGGCCATGTAAAAAGTCGCTGAATAAACATTTGATTAGTATCAGTGGTTCCCACTCAACTGTGAGGGCTTGGCTTGTGGGCAGAAACTCTTGAATCTTACTAACTTGTATTCTTGGGATCAGGGTGTGTATTTCATAGTTTGGACAAACATTGAGATCCAGGGTTGGGGCTGTGGCTCGAGGCTTAAGGCACTTGCTTTGCAAGCATGTGGTGCAGAATTCAGATGCATAGAAAACATGTGAGTGCCTGTTATTCCAGCCTCAGAAGCTTGATGTAGCCTCTGGTTTTGATGAAGAGACCCTGCTTCAATGCATAAGGTGGAAAAGGGATGGAAGACGATTCCCATCGTCAACCTCAGGCTTCCACACATATGTAAGTACACCCCCACATGTGTGCCCACACACATGCATACATGCACACACATGTGCATACCACATGTATCCATGAAAAATGGAAAAGAAATAAACAAATATGGAGATCAACATTTGCATAGTGTAGATATTAGGAGGCCAGAATAACCAAGCACCTTTTCAAAAGCAAACCAATGACGAAATTACCAGACTTCATCTGTCAATAGCACGTTGGAAGAAAATACCCTACATGTTACAATGATTTTTTTAAAGACACACCTAAGGCTTATTTATATTTTTTATTCAAAAATATCTGATTGTTTGCATTATTCATATTGTTTACGGGAAAAGAGAGCTGCAAAAAATAAAACCTAATGCATTAATGTTAAAAAAAACCACAAACAACTCTGTAATCCATATTCTCCTCCACCCCTCTACATGTTATTATTATGATCTGAAATAGGCAGTTTTATTAATCACAGGCTTGTGAAAGCTCTTACAAAAGGCACATCAAAGCTGAAAAGGCTGTGCTGTTCTACTTTGCTTTGTATCATGGATTTGGTTAAAATCTATGTCTGCTCCTGAGAAAGCTTCTCTCCCAGGATGTGGCAGACAAAGGTAGCACCTGGGGTTAAGCTCCCTCCCTTGCAGAAGAGCAGCAATGTTACAGAAACTCTGATGAACAACTCCCTGCTTCTGCCCCAGTGAGGATGGCTTCTGAGGTGATCCTGATGGGCAGGGAGTGTGTGGTGTGAGGTGAGGCGCCATGCCAAGCTTACACCAAAGTCTGCAAGAGGATGAGGTTCTCAGCCTCCTGTGCAGACTCGGCTCCCCTCGGCTTTCTGAGTCAATAACTTACTGTGTTATTTTTTTTCTCTTCTCTCTGCTTCACTTGAAGACTCAGAAAAGCCCACGCAGTTGTGCATCATAAATAAACAAGAAAAGAAGGAAGTGATATTATTTAAGAAATTATTGGGTGAGAAGCTTTTTACTGAAGTTCATTTTATTTTACCTAACAGAATCAACTCTAGGAAGAATTCATTTCACTTATTCATAGCCCCAGCAGTGAAATTTGAAAAGACAATATTAAAAAAAGGAATGTATCTGCCAGTTGTACTTCACTGCAAAGATGTCCAAGCATAAATAAAAAATTAATGAGCAGAGTTAGCAGTGTTCTCAAATAACAAAGCCTCAGACCAAACAGCATTTGTTATAGGAATGCTAAAACAGTTGAGAAGTAAGAAATTAGGCAACAGAAAAATAAGGGGGAGGTAGATGCCCATAAGACAAATGGTAAATGAAATATCAGGATCTGCACTCAGAAACACAGAAAGACAAGTAATTAAAAATGATAACAAATCTTTTAAAAGGTGGGTGAGCTGGAGAGACAGTTCAGAGGTTAAGAGCATATACTGCTCTTCCAGAGGACCTGAGTTTGGATTGCAGCACTCACATGGGGCCGCTCAGGACAACCTGTAACACTAGCTCCAGGGGAATCTGATGCCCTCTTCTGGTCTCTATGAGCAACTGCACACACACACACACACACACACACACACACACACACACACACACACACACATGCTGTGGGATGTTCTGTATGTTAAATGTGTTGCTCTGATTGGTTAATAAATAAAACACTGATTGGCCAGTAGCCAGGCAGGAAGTAAAGGTGGGACAAGGAGAGAGGAGATTTCTGGGAAGTAGAAGGCTGAGGCAGAGAGTAGCTGCCAGCTGCTGCCATGACAAGCGAGCTGTAAGGTACCGGTAAGCCACGAGCCACGGGGCAACTTACAGTCTAATAGAAATGGGTTAATTTAAGATATGAGAACAGTTAGCAAGAAGCCTGTCATGGCCATACAGTTTGTAAGCAATAAAAGTCTCTGTGTGTTTATTTGGTTGGGTCTGAGCAGCTGCGGGACTGGCGGGTGAGAGAGATTTGTCCTGACTGTGGGCCAGGCAGGACCAGGAAAATTCTAGCTACACACACACACACACACACACACACACATCACATCACATCACACACACACAATTAAAAATAATAAAAATAAATTCTTAAACACCGAGATCTCATGAAATCTCTTAGTAAACTGGGAGTGAAATTATATCATTAAAAAATATCTATCAGAAACCAAAAGAGACAGGGATTTTAAGACAAACATTCTGGTAACAGATAAGAAAAAGATGCTAACACTGGCCAGTTTTAATTAATATTTTTCTGAAAGAACTAGTAAATAAAGGACATAGCAAATAAAAACAAAATAAGAGACTGGTGACTGTAAACTATATCACAATCTTAGGGAGACCTGGGGAAAATCAGTAGCACTCTAGCTAAAGCACAGTACTTATTTCCTTACAGGGCTGTTAAGTATTGTAGGATCACTAGCTTTCTAATAGACTAGCAATAATCCATTAGAAAAAAGTAGGAAAATTGTTGAATTGCATTTAGCAACCAAAACTGTTAAATTTATATATGAAATATTCATAATTTATAAACATGATATAAATATTCTATTTTTAAAGATCTGTTTCTTTCTTCTACGTGTATAAGTGTTTGCATGTATTTATGTGCACCACATATGTGCAGTGGCCGTGGGAGGCCAGAAGAGGGTGCTGAGTGCCCTGGAATTGGAATTACATTGGTCCTGGGAACCAAACTCACATCATCTGCAAGAGCAGCCAGAGCTCTTGACCACTGAGGCATCTCTCCAGACCCTGAGTATATGAAAATTTTAAGAAAATGCACACTCTTCATATGAAGAAACCTATAAAGATGATGCACTACATGTGCACCTTGAAAAGCACCTGAAGTGCTAACAGTCTCCTCCAGAGGTACTCTGCAAATGTACCGAGTCTAATGCATTTCAGGGAAAATTCCACTTGGGCTTTTAAGTAGGAATATTTTATTCATTTATTATTAAGATAAAAAATTTAGTAAGCGTACAAAGAAATAGGTTTCACTGTATTGTGATGTTTTCATACATATATATCATTAACCACTCCTCCATCTGTCTCTTTTCCCCTTTGCTACTCCCCCTGTGTCTCCTAACCCTGTCTGCTTTCTTGATATACATATTCCATTACCTTCTCTGCCATTTCCCCACTTAGACCTTTTCTTCCCTGTCACAACCTCAACAGGGGTGTTTAAAATAAACCCAGAGTCTATAGGAAGGATAAATGCATGTCTCATGTGAATTTAGCATAGATAGACATATTATATGTTCTTTTCCACATGTGAAAACTGAAAATGAGAACTCACTTGAAAGCAGAATACTGATTACTAGGGCCTGGGCAGAGTGCAGAGGAGAGGGTGGAAGGAGCGTAGCTGAATGTGGTCAATGCATCATGTATCCACACGTGGAAACATCGCATGAAATTCCATTAATATGCATAATTAGTATATGTTAACAAAACAGTTTGCTTAATTAAAAATATAGATCACCCAAAGATGAGCAAAATTCAAGGTAGGACAAAGGTAATATCTCAAATAAGTATGGAAATTATCATTCAATAATTCTATAGCATTTTGGAAAAGAGGTAAGCTGAATTAAATTACTGATGGGTAGAAAACTGAAGACTTTTGGAACCATAGCATGAAATTATTTGTGCACATTTATTTACTTTTAGATCAAGGAAGGTTTTCCTAAGCATGACACAAAAGAGAGAAACACTTTTTTTAAAGGCAAATGTCATAATTGTATAACCACTTTATTTAGAGTGATCATTAAAGAAGAAATTTAAAATGAAATAGGAAACACGGGACTTTTTGCATGGTATGAAAGTTAAAGGGTAGATCCTTAATCTAGAATGGGTTCTTTAAAAAAGAAGATTTTAAAATTGGCTATGTAACTGAGGAAAATAAAAGTAATAAATTTATAAAAAGATAATTATCCATAAGAAGTGCATTTTACATGTGAAGATGTTTTGTCTGAACGTGTCCATGTGCCTCATGTATGCAGTCTCCATGGAGGTGAGAACAGGGTATTGGACCCCCTGAAAATGGAGTTTAGCATCCAGTGGGTACTGGGAACTGAACCTGGGTCCTCTGCAGGAGCAGCTAGTACTCTTAACAGTTGAACATCTCTCCAGTCCCTAAACAACATTTTAAATATTTGCTATTGGGGAAAAAAAAGACACAGAACATGTTTAGAAAATAGCTAAAGCAACACTCCTGTGTGCTGTATAGAAACAGTCTCCTTCAAGCTGCTGCTCAGTTGTTTAGATATTCCTAATTTAGTTTTGATTAAGCTGAACAAAGCATAAGTCTGAAAGTGTTTAACATTCTGAACAGACTTTTCTCTGAAGAATTTATCCCGATAGTCATGTACACAAGCAAGTTCAGTGAAAACATTGACAAATTATGTACTGTGTCAAAGAACTAAAAACACCATTAAATTAAGGATAAAAAATCATTTAAATGGTGGTATTTTCCAAACATCCAACATAATTTTGTGGAAAATATTTATTGCACGAAATATTTCTTATGTTACTTTGTGTCATGGTTCATCTTTCTCGATCTTTTCTCCAAATCAACTTGATTGGATTTGGAGTCACCTAGGAGACACACCTCTGGGAATGTCTGTGAGAGTGTTTCCAGAGAGGTTTAAATGAAGCAAGATGACCCATATTTAATGAGGGGGGCAGCACCCCATACGCTGGGGTACCAGATTGAATAAAAAAGGGAAAATGGAGAAAATGAGCTGAGTACCAGAATTCATCTCTCTCTGCTTTCTGACTACAGACAAAATGTGACCAACTGCCTCATGCTCCTGTTGTCTGCCACTCCTTCCTGATCATGATGGACCATGCCTTCAGACTCAGAGCCAAAAGAAACCCTTCCTCCCTTAAGTGTCTTTGCCAGGTATTTTGTGACATCAGTGAGAACAGTAACTGATATATTATGTGAAATTAAAAAGTTAAAAATATATACTGGATGACTGCTATAGTTTGGATCCTGAACGTCTCCTAAAGGCCTATCTGTTAAAGCTTTGGTCACCAGCCTGTGCTCTTACTGGGAAGGGGTGGAAGCTTCAAGAGATGGGGGCCTAGTGGGAGGAAGTGAGATCAAAGGAAGTCTGCGTTGAAGGGCATATTAGGACTGCACCCACCCACCCACTGCCTTGAAGACCACAAGCTTCTTCTACATTGTGCTCCTGCTGGGATGTTCTGTGTGAGCCTGTAGTGACAGCCTCAAGGCAAGGGGGGCATGTGACCATGGAGTGACTGATGCCTCTGATGCCATGAGCCAACACTAACCTTTTCTCTTATTAAGTTGGTTATCACCAATGTTTTGCCATGGTAATGGAAAACTGGCTAAGGCAAGGGCTCTAAATATGGAAATGATCCCACGCATAGAAAAACTGCTTTGGAATGAAATTTCTAAGGATTGGTGATGGAGGCACTTGGACTCACAGAAGGTTTGATTTGCTTTTGTTTCGCTGCATACTATAGTTGTTGGTAAGTTGCCAATTCTTTTGAATATATCTTTTGAAAAATCTGTGATTTTTATGGCATAAAACAGGTACATTAAGAGAGACCAGGAAGAAATTTGAAGTTTTGCAGATGTTGTTAAAGAATGAGCTATTTTTTTTTTCCTTAGAAAAAATAGCTTATGTTCATACCTCGATAATGAACAGCCTCCAAGAATCTTTTCGGCATTCTTATGGGCTCATTTGCTTAATGAGAACACCAGTAATTTGATTTTTTATATTGCTGTGTAAATGTTTTGTACATAACGGCTTTTGTTTTTTCACCTGCTCTATCTCTGTTTTTCAGTCACTGACATTTATTGAATCTGTGTTGTTTTCTCGAAGCAAAGGAACGACTAGGAGGGAAGACAAGGAGTGTTTTGTTTAGGGAGAGACAGAAAGGAGAAGAAGGAAGATGCAGACAAAGGGAGAGGAAGAGGAGAGAGAAGGGGAAAAGACAAACCCTGGCAGAGAGCCCAGCTCTCGGAAAACTGGCCTCACCCCAGGACTGGTGAGCAGCACGCTCCACTGATGAAGGTGCAGGAGAGCTGAAGAATTAACTCTGCTCCCCCAGCAGGACTGCGGCACTCATCTTAATCCCAATCCACTGGATCCTGGGGGCTGTGTGGAACTGTGGTCCAAAGTGTCTGTCTGTCTGTCCCCTCCCCGCCCCACCTCTCCCTGCCCTCTCTGTCTATCTCTGTTTCTATTTCTTCAAGGTTTATTTATGTGTATGAGTGTTTTCCTGCACATATGTATATGCACCATACGTGTGATGTGTCCAGTGAGGCTAGAAGAAGGCACTGGATGAGGTGCCCTGTGCTGGGAACAGAACCCATGTCCTCTGCAGGGGCAGTAAGTGCACTTAACTGCTGCTGAACCATGTAGCCAGCCCTAAAGTTTCTTCTTAATGATAGCGTTCTTCTGGGTTAGAAGTATGGCCACTTCTTAATGGTGACTTTCTTCTAAGTTAGAGCCAAGGCCACGACCGTTAGTGACTCACAAAGATGGAAGGAGAGGAAGAAAAGGCAAGTTCAACCTCATTTGAGATCTAAATTCAGAGCTCCTTGGCACTCAGGGTGGAGAGAACTCTGATTGAGACAGGAAGCCTTTTAGTAGCAATCTGGGCTCACAGCAACAGGCCCCCAGTCTTCTCCTTGGCGTAGTAGGCTGCACCGTTCCATTAGAAAGCAGCTCCAGATACCTCTGTACTATCTGGATTCTGTTACTGTCTACACTGCACACTGCTCTAGTCGCTCGGCTTAGCTATCTTGGTTCTCTACCTCCTCAATGATTCTCAGGGTGGGTTGGTCAGAGTTCTCTAGAGGGTCAGAACCCACAGGATGGATACATTATGAATAGAATTTATTAAGTCAGCTTATGTTGAAACAGTAACAACAGCTATCTCACACCTGAGAGGCTGAGAGCCAAGGGTTGCTCAGTGTTTGAAGTGGGTCCCTCAGCAGTCAGTAGCCCCATGTTGCCTGTCTCATCATGGGAAGTCTGACAACCTGGAAGTTGCTCAGTCCATAAGGTTGAGGGCTTCAGTAGTCCCAACCAGGCACCGAGGACCTAAGAGTTTCCTGGAGATCCACTGATCCTTAGTCAGTGATTAAAGCCTGGAAACGCCGGTTCTGATACCAGCAAAGGAATCATCATCATCATCATCATCATCATCATCATCATTAGCTGCAGCAGCAGCAGCAGCAGCAGCAACAGCAGGGTAAACTAACTCAGAGGCAAGAAGAGGCCAAGGAATCAAAATCTGCCACATTTCTTCTGGGCTGCTGCCAGAGGGTGCCACCCACATTTGGGAATCGGTTTCCCCACGTCTGTGAAGGCAACCAGGGACAATTCTGTAGGTGAGGCTCCCTACTCAGGTGACTAATTTGAGTCATTAAAGCCAGCCATCACACCAGGCCACTGAAAACCCAAGAACATTCTAGTTTTGCTGACACTCCAGTTGGATCTCGGCCTTCTGATTTTCCGATCCTCGTCACTCCACACGGGAAGAGGAAAGCATTTGGGGAACAAATGTAAAGGGTGACTCCAGGGAGGATTAGGCCCTGAGGTTTTGTAGTCATCTCCTGGTACCTCTTTAAAGAGCTGGGGGCCTCCGCTATGCTAATTAGCCTCATTTCACACCGTTCAAAGAATAGGTAATGATCGAGAACACGTTCCTGCCTTGAAGTACAGGTGAGACCTTCTGAGTAGAAAAAGGTCCCCATGAACTCTGCCTCAGTGTTCTTTTAACAGCTGCATGTCTCTTGGTTCAATTTAACTTGCTAAATCAGTCTGAGGCTGTGAAGAGAATGGAGCAGCAGTTTGGGACCATGGATTTGTGAAGCGGGACCCAGGAGAAACTGACTTGAGCTGGTGATAGCGGCAGTGACAGGATTGCTCCAGGAAGACAAGGGCACTGTCTCTGCCTTTGCAGTGTGTCTAGCACTTTAGACCACCATGCGTCACCTGTGATTGACTCCCAGCTCCTCAGCATCCCAGGTGGGGAGAGAAAATAATTAGGGAAACCATCTTAAATGATGACTCCAGATGTTTGGCCCACAAGGTATCTCTTTGGATATCCCAGTTCAGTTACTACACTGACTAATTATAGTCACACTCAGGGCTGCTTCTGTTTGAAATTCTAGTTCCATCTGTATCTCTGGGACTATTTAGAAGAGTATTTAAGTAGGGTTTCCTTTTATTTAATGGATTTCAGAATCAGACAAATCCTCTTATGAAAACATATTAATTAATCAAGAGGTCACTTCTCCAGAGTAAAATAAATTATTAAATCATACAAGGTGAGTATTTAAGTTTGTGCTCCCAATCCCTTCCCATGCTACTAATGTGCATATTAAACTTTTAAAGATGAATGTCTAAGTTATATTTTATGATAGAGCAGAGAGGAGGCTGCCCTGACTATTCCGTGGCCTCCTACATGAACTCATACAGCGGTGGAGTAGCAAAGGAGGACACTCAGGTGCTGGAGTTGAACAAATAAATGTATTTGTCTAAAATCCAAGGCAGTGAGGAGAAAGGAAAGAGGAGGATCCCAGCATTTCCAGAGTTACAAGAACGTCTTCAACTCATTGATCGGATGAAATACTGCCACAAGAACTAGTAGTTGACTCTGGGTGGTTTCCAGGTTCCTGAAAGGAAGTCTCTCAAGAGGAAAGGGCACTGCTGTTTCTACATCACAGGGGCATGCCAAGAGTGTCTGTGGTGACTTCAGTTACTTGTGTGTGTTTGTTCATGTGAGTGTAAGTGTCCACGCAAGTGTCTGTGCAGGTGTAGGTGTGTGTGCTTGGAGGCGAGAGGACAACTTGGCTGTCATTCCTCAGGTGCTACCCACCTTGATGGTTGAGACAGGGTCTCTCACTTGTCTGGAGTTGGTCACGGAGCCTACCATGATTGGCTCGTAAGCCCTAGGGATCTGCCTGACTCCTCTACCTCCCCAGTGCTGGGACTGCAAGCGCACAACACTGTATCTGGGGTTTTCTTTATTTTGGAGAGGTATACCATAGCTCCCATAATTCAATTCTGGCTGAAATATATACATACATATGTATGTACATATATATGCATATATGAGATATATAGGGAGAAATACGTATTTCAACAATTATATACATACATACATACATATATATATACACATACACATACACATCTCATGTTTAATGGTTATTCTTGGTTTTCAACTTGACTACATCTGGAATTAACAAAAATCTCCATGGCTGGATACAACTATGTGGGGGGATTTTTCTTAATTAAATCATTTAAAGTGTAAAGGCCCACCCTAAATCTGGGTCTTTTGAGGTGGAAGATCCACCTTAAGTTTGGAACACACCTTCTGTTAACAGCCTATCTAAAGGTCATGGAAGAAGGAAGTTTTAGCTCTTGCTGGCAAGTTCATTCCTTTACTGGCATTAGAGAGTACTTCTTCACAATTCTGGTGTATACTGAGGACCAGCTGAGACATCCAGCCTTGTGGACTGAACGACTACTGGATTCTTGGACTTTGGTAAACTAGCTGGACCACAGCCTGTTTGCACATAAAGGATATATGTAGTATGTATGTATATGTGTATATTAATTCTATCAGTTCTGGCCACGATGCACCTTGCACTACCTCTGCACTCTGTTGACAAGAAGCTCATCACCAGAAGTGGCCCCCAACTTGGAACTCCAGAATGGGGAGCCAGAATAAACTCCCGTTCTGTGTGTATCACACCATTACTGACAACAGAGAAGGACTGACCCCCATAAGGTAAAAGAAGAGAAGGACTGAGGGAAGGAAGAGGAAGAAGTGTAACCCAGGGTGGGTAGGGCGTGGTTTCACATGATCCCATCCATCCTTGATAAAATGCTAAGGTAAAACTTGGGAAAGATTAAAATTTGAAGGAAGCCAAGGGAGCAGAGGACACGGTTTCTCAGAACTTTAAAATAATTCCAGTGGAAAAGCGTAGGCAAATCTTAGGGGTACTGGGTAAGCAGATCTCTGCTGGGAAAGGGGCTCAGATCTGGGGTGCATCTCTGGGCAAGACTCCATATGGAACCCTCAGATTCACACCTCTGACTCAGCCCCTGATTTCAGGACCTCAGAGGCCTCCTGCAAAGGACAGCTTGGGAAGCTGGGGAGGCATTAAATAGAAAACAGAGGGATTGTGGATGTGGTTCAGTCAGTAAAGGGCTTGCTTAATGGACAAGCTTAATGACCCGAGTTAGGATGCCCACATACAAAAGTAGGCACAGTGGCGTAACTAAAATCTCAGCCCAGTGGGCATCGATCTCTGGAGCTCACTGGCAAGCCAGTGTTGCTGAATTGATGAGCTCCAGGTTCAAGGAGAGATACTGTCTCAAAAAACTAAGGTAGACAACAACTGAAGAAGATGTACCTAGAGTCTACAGGTACACATGTGCACACAGAAGCACACACACACACACACACACACACACACACACACACACACACACACACATACACACACACACAAATGAAATAGACAACAAAGAAATAGCCATGTTGTGTAAGGAACATGTGTGTGTGTGTGCACGCGCCTGTGTAAGGAAGTGAGTTTTGTGGTGGTCATAAGTTGCTGTGTGTAATTTTCTTTGAATTTGTGGAAATGAGAACCTAACATATAGGAGCATTTTATTTATGAGATTTGTAATTTTAATTGCCGTGTTCAGGAGGATTAACAAATGTATTTTGTATTTGACATTTAGATGCATACTTGCTGAATTTGTAAGTTTAATTCTTAGGCAGTTGGAGTGCTTTAAGAGAATGCTAACTTGGGGGAGTTTTGAGGTATTTGGCTTATATGATCTATGCTAAGTCCTGAGAAGAATTTTGTCCCTAACACTTATAAATCCTCCTGCTAGGGATTTGATGGTTTTAAGAAAAACCAGATGTATTAAATGTGTGATTATCGCTTGGAATGTTTAGGAAGAACTTAATTAGTCAAGCTTATAAGTGGTGCTTAGATTTTAAAGATTGCATTTTGATTTGCTATATTTGAGAGAGCTGTGACTAACTGAAAATATGTTAAAAAAAAAAAAAAAAAACCAAACCCTTGATGAGTTCAGAAGTGGTGTTGAGATGCTTAGGGGTGGGGCCCCATCTCACATGTAAGAGCTCCCTGAGCTTTAGTCAAAGGTCAGGAGACAGTGATGCTTAATGGGGTTGTTTCCTGATATGTAGGAAGTGCTGAGGGCCAAATAAACACTGTAGTTGGGCTGAGTGTGAAGCCAATGAAAACTCATACAGAGGCCAGAATCCATGCAAGGAACGAAATGCACTCTCCTTGAGAAGGTGGTGCTGGGAGCCATTAAGGATTGGCAGGAGGCATGTCCCA
The DNA here is from genome assembly GCF_007827085.1 of Peromyscus californicus insignis. Classification (NCBI taxonomy): domain Eukaryota; kingdom Metazoa; phylum Chordata; class Mammalia; order Rodentia; family Cricetidae; genus Peromyscus; species Peromyscus californicus. The sequence goes on along the minus strand of NW_026294584.1, from coordinate 97,289,877 downwards.
CCTGCAGCCCCCAGGCATCACGCATCTATCCATAGCTGTGACTGTGGCCCCAACACAGAACCATAAACTTAATGAAAACCTTATGAATTTAAAAAAAAACAAAAACAAAAAACCTCAATTTGGCGGTTCTTAAACAGGAATCTGGCAGAAGACAATGTCATTTTACAGTGCCAGAAGGTTGAGCATGCACAGTTAATGCATGGTATGGAAGAAAGCTTTTAGTGTCTCTGCAGCGTGAGCTGTAATTATGCAGATGATGGACTTCTAGCGGAGTGTGTACGTCTCCATGGGTGGCAGTGGTGCCGAAAAGCATTTAGCCAGAGACAAGCGGCTCAATCAGGCCGACCTTAAACTGTAATCTCATCGGGGAAAGATGCTTCACCTTAGTGTTATTATACCTGGTGTGCAAGGAAGCCAAGGGGAGGCTGAGACAGAAATGGGGGTGTCTAATGGTGACAGGATAAGTCAGGGTTTATTAGAGGTCAAGGTACTAATTACCACTAATGGGGTCTCAATGGGTGTCAGTCAATGATCTGAGACATTTTCATACCTTTTACTCTCTCTTTGTGACAATATCCTATGACGTTAGGTTCTTTAAGATAGATTTTATTATTTTTTATTTCTGTGTATGTGCATGTCTGTGTATGGATTTGCATACATGAGTACCATGCCCACAGAGGTCAGAAGATCATGTCAGAGTCCCTGGAGCTGGAATTAAAGGTGGTTGTGAGCCACTGAACGTGGTGACTGGGAACTGAGCTCTGGTCCTCTGGAAGAGCAGCAAGGGTTCTTACCTGCCGAGGAATCTTCTCTCCAGCCTGGGGTTAGTTTTATTGGGTGCGTTTTATCAGCCAGTAAAGCTCAGCTAAATCCAGTGTCTTGATGATGTTTGCGTAGCTGGGGCATGGTAGAACCAGTGCTGGAACCTGTTGCCTGAGCTCTTTCATACTGAGTGCAGCTGGCTCAGTATGAAAAAAGTGTGCATTCTGAGAATCAAACCCAGTCCTGATGCTTGCCATGCCAACTCCCCATCATAGATCCAATTCTTAAAGCAGCTCATGTGCTGCCGTGAACTCATGCTGAGGTTGAGACCTTGAGGTCACAGTTGAAGTCCCTCTCCTTTCCCCGGGGTTTCTCCTCCGGGAGACTCTCCTGCTACCGCTCCCTCTGAAGTACAATTGCAGTCTTTCCTGTGGGGCCATGAGAGGGTCGTGCACTCTGTCTCCTATCCCATAGCATTCATGGGTCACTCTGTGCTGGAATGTTCCCATGTCTGAGTGCTAGACATTGAGGTAAACACTGTTTCCAAAGCCACATAGCCAGCCCTGGACTAGGCACTTAGCTGCTGTGGGCAGGGCTTGGAGGACTGGATGGAGGGTAGTTTCTGTAGGTATTGATTCAGAAGGAGGATAAAAGTAGAGTTGGGGAAAAACCTATGGGTTTGATAATAGACTAGAGAAGATAATTGACTATACAATCCCAGTATGCCTGGAGAGATTGGAGGTGTGGTGGCAATGACCAACACATTTCCAACTATAGGTCTACTCCTGTAACAGTGTATATCGGGATCATCGGGGAATGATGAGGACCCCATAGGGACTGCCAAGTGGTATGAGGAAGAGATAGGTGTAAGTTAGAACTTGTAGGTATTTTAGAATGAAGAGTCTTTGATGAAATGTGTTGTGTGCTGGCAGACAGCTCCATATAGCAGACACTTAGCAGTGTTTTTCTTTTGTTCAACATAGAACATTTTACACATGCTTTAGGATGTAGTACTCATTCATACGTTGAGCTTGGTTTTCAGATCTTCTAGTGTGTAGAGGGAGGCACAGTCAGTTTATCTATACTGAATACAGTTTAATGAATTCTTACTTTGTGCTGGGTAAGTGCTAGGAACAGGAACCATACAGGGCACCCTTGTTTGCATGGAGCTTGCAGCCAAGTGAACAGGGAGGAGTGTTAGAAAGTAGCACATTATAGACAGTTCCAGTGCTATTGGATAAAGGCTATGGAACGGGTAATGACATCTCATTTAGAACAGCAGGTCAAAATCAGTTTTAAGTAGAAGTGTTCTGAACTGAGGATATGAGTCCTATAGCACATAGTGTTGGACAGGGTCATGTCAACAGGATGGATGCTTCATTCTGGTCACCTTCTTCTAAGGATCCCATCAACAAATAAGAATAATGAAAATGGAAAGATGAAAGAGTCATGGGCAGTGAGTGAGGAAGCCCCAGGAAGGATATACTGTAAAGGTTGACACAGAGAAGGGACTTAGACCAGTAGAAGCTACCCCAACCCAGATAGGCAGATTTCAGTTGCACTCAGGGAAAGGATTTATAATGATGCAACAATCAAATTGAGCCAATTAGCAAACAGAAGAAAACATTTGAGATGTGTTTGAAACTCTGACACTCCCCGTGTCTGAAAGGTTGTGAGGTTGAATTTATTTGGAGGTAGAAAATTGTAAAGAGGGCATCTGCTGTACCTGCTGCACCTGCTGCATCTGCTGCAACTGCTGCATCTGCTTCATTTGGTATTTAGGGAAGCCTTACAGCCTCTGCTTTCAATGGCAGCTTTCCTTAGCCATCATCCAAAAAACCACCATGAGTAATTGTGTGTGAGCCCGTGGCATGCATAGGCACACAGAAGCAATGTCCATGGTCTTCAGGCTCTGAGAAGATGGAGAGTTGGTGGACAATGATAAAAGATGTTGCACCTAATTGCCTTGGCTAGGTAGGCAAAGCATCCTACTGGCAGCAGGAAGGCTGGATGAGACAATGAATTGGAAAGCATACAGAAACAAGACATCACTATCAATTTTATTAACATGAAATCTGCCTAGTTTCCAAGTAACAAATATTAATAAATCATTATGAGCATTTCCAATCCTGTGTCCTTGAACTTAATTAAAATACAAAGCTACACGTTCTTTTCTCTGTAGCCCACTCCCCTTCTGCCTCCTTCCCTTCCTTCCCCTTCTTCCCTTGGAGCCAGTAAACTTTTCCCACATTCCCAAGGGAGTGCTTTGCTTTGTTTTCAGCCTCCCATCTCCAGTGTGGTATTGGTCACACTCGATTCTCTACCTCTCTGTTGATCCCTGAAGACTGAGTGAACAGGGGCAAAGACACCAAGGTCATGGTGCCTCAACATCTGGGGGCAAAAGCCGAGGTTAGTGCTTCAACATCTGGCACAGAGCAGATGCTCAATGATGATTCTGTGGGTGGATAACTGAGGAGGAGCTCATTCACTCCCCATGTTGCCATGCTGTCCACAGCCTGTGGATGTTGTCTCTTTGCAGGTCACCGGTGCTCTCTAACTTCAAAGCCCAGTGTTCTCTATGTCCTTGACTATGATGAACACAGTCCAACACCGGTTGCTTTTCTTAACCTTTGTCCTGATGTCTCTTCTACCTCTCCATCTGCTTTTTCTCATCCTTGTGTCTAGTAGGACATTCCCGTGACTCTCAAGCCTTTCTTGGGACATGCCTATCCAAGCAGAAGGGTGTTTTCTACTTCTAGGTAGCCAGATGGCCACCACCTCTGTGTGCAGAAAACTCCCCAATCTGTGTTTTGATCCCTGACTCGTTTCTAACCCATCCCTCAATACTTGCTTATCTGGTCTTCCAGCGCATCAATGCGTCTTCACATCAAACCCCCAAATAGACTGGACGCATTCTCTTCCTACTGACCCTTCTAGTCACCCACCCCACATTTGTATGTGAACATAAATCAATTCATTCATTACATCTGTCCTCCTCCAATAAATAAGTTTGAGCGAGCTCAATGCTTTTGCTGTGCGGTTTCCTCCACCCAGAATAACCCCCTCTATACATGTGGACATAGACACATAAGTAACCCTTTCTCAGATGGTGTTGCCACCTTATGCAGCCCTCCTTGAACCATCGTGACACTAGAGAGTCCCAGAAGTTGGGAGAACACGCGACAGAGAGTAACGGGGCTGCCCCAGAAAGGAGGTAAGCACTGAACCATTCTTTAAAGACAGGGTTTCTCTGTGCAGCCCTGGCCATCCTCATGCCGCCTAGAGGTAGTCCCATTGGGCTGTTTCATTTCACTCAAAACACAACAGTCCAGAACCAGTCTGAACAGCAACCAATGCATAGATTTTATCTCACTGAAGTAACACCTGCCTCTCTCTGGGAGAGAAGCCATTGCTTCTCACAGCCTCCTGCTGCTGTGGGCCTGGTTCCTGATCCACTTCCCTGTTTGGCTTAGGTTCTGGGGTCCAGATGCCTGCCCACTCCTTAGAGTCCACTGACAAAATGCTCATTATCACCAGTCCCTGTAAACTGAAGTCCCACCTCTCAACAGCCCTCATTTTGGAAAGCCAGGAAACATCACACACACACACACACACACACACACACACACACACACACACACACACACACACACATGCACGCACGCGCACACACACACCTGTACCTTTTACACCTAACAAGATGTTTAAATTTTAAGTGTGATGCAGGCAAAATTCCTTATGCTTGTTCAAGTTTAGCTGGAGAAAGTTGAACTCACTCAGCTTTGTTTGCCTCAGAAATCTAAGCACTGCCTTCATAAAATGGGTGTTTTGGTGTTGGAGAGAGGGCTCACTGGTTAAGAGCACCTGTTGCTCTTGTAGAGAGGAGCTGGGTTTAGTTGCCAGCACCCACTTGGCAGTTTACAACTATCTGTAATTTTGCTTTCCAGGGATCCAGTGCCCTCTGCTGAGCCCCTCAGCACCAGGCACACAAACATACACTCAGGCAAAACATCCATACCCATAGAAGAAGACAAAAATAAATCTTTCTAAAAATGCTCCTTCTAGAGGAGAGGCCCTCCCTCTGCCCCCACCTCCATTTACAGAGTAACTGCAGGGAGCTCTGAAGTAATGCTGCAGTCTGCAATTGAAGCTTTATTTCTCTTTATATATTTTGGTCCTAAGAAGAAATTTGGCAAATTTTAGAAGGATAGCTTAACCAAACACTTGAAAGAGTTTCTTCTCAGAAAAGAGAGGCACTCTCGAAGGGGCCTGCAAGATGGCCCAGCTCGGGGAGGTCCTTGCTACCAAGTCTGAGATTTATCTCTGGGACCCACGTGATAGAAGGAGAGAACCAGACTCTTGCAGATTGTCCTCTGACCTCCACACACGTCATGACAAACAAATATCTCCCATGTATGCAATATGCAAGTGTAAGATATTTATGTCTAAGACACTAATTTGCAAAGTTATTAGAATAATGGAAAATTATTGTGGTCTTGTAATATAACGCATCTACTAAGTGTTCCATTTTTTTTTTACGGTCTTAGGGATCGAACCCAGGACTCTATGTGTGCTGGGTGAGTGTTTTACCACTGAGCTACATGCCAGGAATCTTATTTTTAAAATATTTCATGACACAGAATGTACCCATGCAACGATATCAGGCAGCAACAGTGACTGCATCAAAAGCCTTGGAAAAGAAAATCAAGAAAGTCCAAAAACTCACCTATTAACGGGTTTTGTTATGATCTAAAATTTACTCCTCCACGCATAAATGGAGGTGTACCACACAGCCAGAAAAGTACCTGTGAGTCAGCGTGGTGGGATTTTCAGCTGGCTAACTATCAGTAACGGGATCTTCAGGGGCTACGTATATTCTCTTTACAATATTATGTCTCTTTCCAAATGTCCTTCTAGGCATGTTTTACTTATCAGTTCATGTAACTATTCCATCAACAGGTAGTGAGTCATCAAACCTTCCCTTTTGTGCTACGGAGACTCAAAGGAACCAGCTAGCACAATGTACTCCTTGCTCTGCCCAGAGTCTATAATCCTTTAAAAATACAGTGGAATAGCTTTTTATCAGATGGTTCATTTGATCCTGTAATTGTACTTCCAGGTATCTTTTCTAGTTTAAAAAATATAAAACAAAATTATATGGAAATGTTCACAAAAGCATTGGTAAGAATGGCAAAAATGTCTAGAATTGCTTACCTGCACAACAGTGGGGAAGTGGTTAAATAAGGCATTGTTTATACAATGCAATACCATGAAGACATTAAATATATTTCTGAAGATATTAAGCTTTTATTGTTTGACAGTTGCATACATTTATAAAATGGATTTAGTTATGTTCCCCCCACCCTCCTCTCTCACCTCCCTCTCTCCATGAGGAACCTTCTCCTCAGCTCCCCACCCCCCCTTATGCCTTCCTTTTGTATGTGACCTACTGAGTTTAATTAGAATCTCCTGCCTGAAGAAGGTAAGTTATTAATGTTTCCTGTTAATATCAATGGAAAATGTGAGTTACAGAAACACAGAATGTGACCTCCATGGGGTAGTTAATACTCATAAACGAGAATTTCAAATGTTAACAGGTGTTATTTGGGATGGTGAGGTAACAGTTTTAATTTTTTGTGTCTATGCTCTTTCTATTTCCAAAATCTTCTGCCATAAATAAGGTTTGATTTTATAGCCAGGAAAAAAAAAACCTATGCTGTCATTTTTGAAGATTTGGCTCAGAAGTTCTCTGTTAATAATTCAAGGGACATTAAAATATTTAGCATCTCTTGTAAGCATTTCTTGTAACTGCATATCCATGTTGGTGGAAAAAGTGTGTGGTGATATATTGTGAGTGAGCACTCCCTCAGAGACAACTTACTACCCCTTTCTTTCTGCAGTATTCTTGGGGGAGAAAATGGGCATTCATGCAAAAGACCCCCTCATCAGGTGCTCCTGAAGCTAAGCAAGGACAGGAACATGTCCTTGGGGGACATGAATGGCTCACAAACCTGGGTCCTAACTCTAACTTCAAGTGTAACCTAGAGCATGTCCCTGTTAGCACCCCTGAGCCACATCTACACATAGCAAACACCTGGCATTTCTTGTGCTCTGGCATCTGAGGTCCTCAGAGCCACTGTGTTAAGGTCCAGTCATGATTTATAAAGGTAAACAACTGGGGGGCTGAAATCTGGCTTTCTGCAACAATCCATTGTGAAGACCCCAACTCTGATTCCCTATTTTAATCTCCTAAGTTCCTAGAAAAAGCAGATTGTAGAACATGTTCCTGTGCAAGTTAGGGAGAGAAAGAGAGGGTGTCTGCTGGTGCTCCTTCAGCTGTCCAGTGCTCAGACTCACACCAATGGACAGGTCTCCCTGAAGCTCAGGCAAGGCCCCACTGCAGTGAAAAAAAATCAACTCAGCTCTAATTCATGGAAGAATGAGTAAACATGCATGTGTGGAACAGAAACATCATGTTTCATTGTACTAATATACCTAGCTACACACCATGCTGGGGGTTATTCGGTTAAGGAATCTTCTATGAGTTAAATGAATATGTCACCACAGAAATATTTACAGGCACACCTCATTTCAGCAAAATCAGTATCGGAGAGCTTGCACAGTCCAAATGACAAGCTTGTAAAATAGTTCCTTCACTCGCACTTTGAATAATTGTTTTACATCCTGCATTTAAAGTACAAATTGATTCACACAACATGTTTTATCTAAGACACATCGTGAGGAACTTATAAACAACAGTTCTATGCCACTGTCAAGATAGGATTGGAGATTTTTCTTGGCTTTTAAAAGTATTCACTCACTACAGACACCAAACGATAAATAATATATGGTCTTCATATAAAAGAGGGTTGTAATTTGGGTTATTTTTTTCTTGATGTTTTTACCTAATATTTTCCTTAAATTTCTCCCATTCATTTATCTCAACAGTAACAGCAAAACAATCCACTTTCAGGTCCCTGCAGCACTTGTTAAACACACTTTTACATCTCAGTAAACACCGGGTAACCCTGTTTATATAAACCATACACGAAAGACCTGGGACACTCAGGGAAAAGTCAATACCAATAAATCCGTGCTGTAGTCACCAATTTCCTGTCATGACACCTGAGGAGCCCTTCATTCCAGAGTACCAGGCCCTGTGTTTGAAAGAGCCAAGCTCTGTAATTCCAACGGGCGTCTGAAACCCTAATCTGAGGGTTGGAGGAGACTAGTTTTCAATTATTTCTAACAAGCACCTTTCTCTGTGGATATACGGGCTGAAACACATTGACCTTTCATAGAAAAAGAAATTGAGAATCCCCCTGGGCAAGTTTCCTGGACCCCTGCCTGGGGAAGCCCTGGAAAGGAACCTGCTTCTCCATTCTGAGGAGGAGGCAAAATCAGAGTCTGAAGTGTTTCGATACTGCAGTCAAATGGTTTTCCACTCTCATGTAACACTAGAGAGTTGAAGTGGGAATGGAAAGTTCCTGAATCTTCAGGGAAAAAAATGAAAAAACAAACAAACAAACAAACAAAACACAAAGCCACAACAGAGTGCAACACAGTGACAGATCCAGAGTTCACGATGCCCTGGGCAGAGCCTAGGTCTCTGGCCAAGCCCTTGATATCCCACATCCAGGCACTAAAGTAAAGGAGAGAAAGAATGTATGGGAAAGAGTAAGTAGTTACAGAGACTGGGGGAGGGGGATGGTGGATGGATGCAGAAAGGGACGCTAAGTAAAGGAAATGGAACTCTTGAATTGAAAGGAAGAGAGGCTGGTGAGGAGTGGGAAAAAATGATGAGGAAGAAAATGGACTCCTATGATCCAAGGGACCCGGCAGGCAGGCAGAGCCCCACGGCCTGGATGCACAGTCTGGTTCTCAGACCACACCTCCAGCCCCAGACCTCCTCAGTAAAGTCGCGGTACTCTGGGTGCTTTCTCAATTCTACAGACTCACCTGTCAAAGGCCACAGCAGTCATGGAGTAGATGCTGGCGAAGACAGCAGCAATGGGAAAGAAGTTGTGAAACTTGCAGTAGAAGAGACCATAGTACCACTCGTTGTGGACGGCGTAGGTGAAGTTCACCACCGTATTGAATGCAGCCATGGAGGCCTCAGCAAAAGCCAGGTTCACCAGGAAATAATTGGTCACTGTCCTCATTCTCTTATGGGCCAAGATGATCCACATCACCACCACATTGCCCACCACGGAGGTCACCACGATGACCGTGTAGGCAACAGCCCAAAGGACAATTTGCCAGGCAGGCTGCACGAACTGGTTGGACTCAGAAGTGTTGGTGGAGATGTTGGGGAAGAGGTCTGCGTCCACGGGAAGTACATTATCCATGTTGGAGCAAGGCAGCAAAGCCCTGGCTTCTTTACAGGCGCGCGCGCGCGTGCACACACACACACACACACACACACACACACACACACACACACACACACACCACGCACCCCTCTTTGCTGCAGAACCTTGTTGCAGTCCCCTGAGGCTTCAGGTCCTGCCACACAGAAGGTGGGAAGTTTCCTGGGCAGAACTCAGTCGTTGTTAGCAGGAGACTTGCTCCGAGGAGCAATGCTTCTCCTGTGTATGCTCTTTGCCTGGCCCTGGTGTCTCTAAATTCCTCCGCTTTCAAGCTAGGCTCTCCTTTGCATTAAAACACTTGTACTTCTTACAGTTCTAGACGGCAAGACAACCCGGTCTTTCTGCACCTGCTGCTGCTGCTGCTGCTAGCAACTCCCACTAACATGCGTGCGGCGGCGGGAAAGGCAAAGCTGGGTGCTGCGTGAGGGCTGGAGGGGGAAGAAGGGCCGCTCTCAGCTCTGCTCGCAAAAGTTCTGGTCCTCCGGCCGGATTCTGGGGTCCGCATCCAGCGGGTGAGTTCCCTTTTGCTTCTCTCCTCTGCTGCCGCCCGCAGCAGCTTCTCCGTCGTGGCGCGGGTCCTTCTGGGCTCAGGAGTTAGCAGAACCTTGGCAGGCTACGCACTAGGCTTTTATAACCCGCTGCAGAGACGTCACTGGGAAGGGGCTGTACCTGGGCTGCGTACTCGCTGGTCCCCGAGCGCAGCGCAGCAGCTGAGCCAGCTGTTGGCAGCTGTGTCGCTCCACCACGGCAACCACCACGCCTTCTGCTGCTCGTGACCTGCCGTGGGCGTTCTGCAGGCCAGATGAACCCAACACTCCGCGAGGGGGCGACAAGGTGGCCTGGGAGGAAAAGACCCAGATTGGGTCCTCAGCTGGAATCGCGGTTGTACCAGGGATGCTAGCAGAAAAGGAAGGATTTTGGAAACAGCTGAAGTGGAGGACAGAGTTAACTGCTGCCCCAGAGTAAACAGCCCCGGTGGCCCGCGACAACCTCTACCGAGACGCTAGACTGTCTCGGTGGGAGCCGGGCGAGTGTAGGGGTGGAGAGCCGCTGCTGCTGCGCTCCGGTTGCTACCAGGGAGTGACAGGTGACCACACCCTGCTTCAGAAGTCCGGAAGACAACTTTCCTTGTGTTAAGGAAACCCCTAGAAACCTAGCTCTGTTCCCTGGTGGACTGATTCCTCTCCCTTGCTCCCCAACCCACAAAGCAGTGATGGGCTCCAAGCCTTTGGGATACCTTCCCCATTCACTTTGGTGACTTGGTCCCTCTCTAGGAGCTGCTAGTCTGTGCTTTCCAACAGAGCCAGCGACTACCCTCTCAGCTGCAGACGCTGGGGACTATGCGCAGCTCTCTGCAAAGCTTGGTGAGTGCAGGAGCGGGCACAAGCCCGATGGCCTGTCGCCCGGACAGACAATTCTGGGCTCTTGGCCAGCACCCTTTGCGGACTAGCTTCCACACCGCCCCGCCCCCCGCCCCCCCTCGCCTGCCAACCTCGCAGCCTCCTTCTCTGCGCCTGTCCTGTGGCTAGGTGGAACTGGAGAAGCATGAGAAGGGGCTTCACCCGTTTCTAGTTTTGCACCCGGACTGAATGGCAAGTTTCTGCCTGTCTTTTCTCCCCATTCTGCCCGGCATCCAAGGCGGTTTCAAAGGGCCAAGCTGGTGGCTGGACCGGGAGCAGATGGGCAAGCCTCCCCTGCAACATCAGCCCTTTTGAAGAAACCTAGATGGGTCGAGCTCAGGAGTGTGTTTCTGGCAGATTGCCCTTGGCGAGGCTCCAGGGGATCCCAGCTGCCCCTCAGCGGGTCCCCTCCAGCACAGCCTTTCTAGGATCTGTGAGATGCCTGCGGGGGTGGGGAGAGCACCGGTCCGTTGCTATGGGTTGCATCCCTCCTGGCACTGGGAGAGATGCCTTTACGCACTAGAGTAGCAAGCCCGCGCACTGTGTCGCACATGAGGTGCTTTGAGGCTCTGAAATTTATTGCTAGGCTAATATTGGTTCCTCCAGTGTGGAGAGGAAGGGATACTAAACTCCGGTTTTGTTGGAGGCTGAGCTTTCGGCACTTACAGGAACCGAGCTTCCGGTTTGCAGGTGTCTCCTAGGCTTCCCTAAAACCCCTAAGTCCCTGGGAACAAACTCCTGGGATGTCTTTCAGAGGACAGCTCTGAGCTCCCTAGTTAAGAGGAGTGGCTGGTGGAAGGGCTTGCCTTCTCCACCTCAGATCTCTCACTGCTGAGCTGGGGATACATGAGAAGGATGAGAGGAGAGGGGGGGAGGGTAGGGTAGGGGAGGAGAGGAGAGGAGAGGGGCGGAGAGGAGAGGAGAGGAGAGGAGAGGAGAGGAGAGGAGAGGAGAGGAGAGGAGAGGAGAGGGGCGGAGAGGAGAGGAGAGGAGAGGAGAGGAGAGGAGAGGAGAGGAGAGGAGAGGAGAGGAGAGGAGAGGAGAGGAGAGGAGAGGAGAGGGGCGGAGAAAACAAGCCCTAAAGTTCTGTGAAGAAAGAGGCAATGGTTATACAAGATAAGCATTATTTCAGGCCCCAGAGAGGAGGGAGGCAGCCTCACCCAAGGAGGGAAATTCAGGGAGAAGCCTGAAGGATGAGCTAGCACCAGAAGAGGCCAGGGTGAGATAGAGAAGAATGTTCCAGAGGCTCTATAAACTGACCCATGTCACGTTGGTTAAAGTGCACAGAGAGAGCACCCTTTTCATTTAAAACCACATCTACAGTCTCGCCTTGAGCTTCAATGCTTGCTGGCTTGAGCAGGCTGACAATTTGAACCAGGAGTACTTAGCACTTGCTGAAGTTAACATCTCTCCCAGGAAAAACCAAGCATTCTCATGTTGGGTTCGCAATTAGTGGAACAACCACAACAAAAAAGCCTCATCCCAAATTGAGAGGTGTCACTCATGCTGTGAACAGGGAGGGATGTTCTCTGGGGCTTTCTTCTGAATAAGAGCTTTTCCACCTAGGGGTGATTGCACACCCTGACTGACTGCACACCCTGACTGACTGCACACCCTGACTGACTGCACACCCTGACTGCACATCCTAACTGATTGCACACCCTGACTGACTGCACACCCTGACTGTACATCCTAACTGATTGCACACCCTGACTGATTGCACACTGTGACTGACTGCACACCCTGACTGACTGCACACCCTGACTGACTGCACACCCTGACTGACTGCACACCCTGACTGCACATCCTAACTGATTGCACACCCTGACTGACTGCACAGCCTGACTGACTGCACACCCTGACTGTACATCCTAACTGATTGCACACCCTGACTGATTGCACACTGTGACTGACTGCACACCCTGACTGACTGCACACCCTGAAGCATGTAATTTTCCTCTGAGAGTTGATTTTTTCCCAATTTATTCTCTTATGCATTTTGTTCCCATTCCACTGGTGTTCTTCCTTGACACACGAGACAGTCACCCATCCCAAAGTAAATCCTGTTGACAAAGTAGTCTAAATCCTTGCTTATTTGCCCAGGCTTTCTGTAGACAGACAGAAACACAAACACATAATACCAATGCTGGTAAATGCAAACAGGGGATTTCCATTGTGCTCTGCATGCTTTTTTTTTCTCATCTGAAATCTTGTCCAAACACTCCCAAGCCAGCAGGTATGGATTTAACCCATTCTTTCCAATGGCTAAGTATTATTTTTATGCTATAGATGCAGTCTAGCTCACATATACATTTTTCTATTCATGAAAATTCACTTTGAGTTTTTGCCACTGAGGACTATTCCACAGGGCTGGAGGGTGACTCACTGGTTCAGATTATTCTGCGACCTTGCAGAGAGAGGATCAGAGTTCAGTCCCCAGCACACAGCAACAGCCTGTAACTCCAGCTACAGGGATCTGGCTCCATTTTCTGGCCTCTGTGGTCATGGACATGATACACACATGCTCACACACAGACACACAATGAAAAATAAGCCTTACAAAAGACAAGGCTACAATAGGCATTCTTCACTTATGTCTCCAAAGCCTGAGGCTGTGATGTTTTCTTTCATTCTCCCTTCTGTGGTCATATATTGTGTCCACCAATATATTGTGAACCCTAATAAAACTTACCTGGGGTCAGAAAACAGAACAGCCACTACACTAGACATAGAGGCCAGACAGTGGTGGCACTCACCCTTAATCCTTGCATTCCGGAGGTAGAGATCCATTCGGATCTCTGTGAGTTCAAGGCCACACTGGAAACAAAGCCAGGCATGGTGGCACACACCTTAATCCCAGGACTTGAGATCTCATGTCTTGCTTGGGAAAGACATACACCTTTAGTCACAGGAAGTGATGGCAGGAAGCAGAAAAGTATATAAGGCATGAGGACCAGGAACTAGGGCTTTTAAGCCTTTAGGCTTCTTGGCAGCAGTTCAGTGGAAACATTTCTGGGTGAGAACTGAGAAGCTTTCAATCTAAGGAAACAAGACCAGCTGAGGAATTGGTGAGGTGAGGTTTGCTGTGGTTTGTTCTGTCTCTCATTTCAGAATTTACCCTAATAGCTGGCACTGGGTTTTCTATTAATAAGACCTTTTAAGATTCATCTTATACCCTTCCTCTTTCCTTTTCTTCTTGCTTATATGCAGATCAAGAGATTGAACCCAGGGCCTTGCACAGGTTAGGCAAGGACTCCAGCATTGGGCTGCATCCCTAGGCAGTGGTGATTCTTCTCTGTGTGATCAGTTTTGAGTGGAATTGCTGGGCAATGGGCAACACACAATTAATATAAAATACTTATATTCATATTTATATAGTATTATGTCTATGCACATACGTAGATCTGATGTACAACTCTCTCTCTATATTTACGTTTTTGCTATTTATTTATTTTTGTTTTTACATCCCAAGCAAAGTTTCCCCTTCCTCCTCTCCACCCAGTCCCCACCCTCATCCCGCTCCTCCTCCTCTGTTTCCCTTCATATACAGTAGGGTCTTTCATGGATATTAGCCAGCAGTGGTACATCAAGTTACAGTGAGACTAGGCTTCTCCTCTTCTATTAAAGCTGGATAAGGCAATCGGGTAGGAGTCACAGGCTCCAAAGCAGGCAACAGAGTCAGAGGTAGCCCCTGCTCTCACTGTTAGCAGTCTCACAAGAAGATCAAGCTACACAACTGTAATGTATGCAGAAGGTCTAGATCAGCCCTATGCAGGCTCCCTGATTGTCAGTTCAGTCTCTGTGAGCCCCTTTGAGCCCAGGTTAGTTGGTTCTGTGGGTTTTCTTGTGATGTCCTTGACCCCACTGGCTCCTACAATCCTTCCTCCCTCTTTTCTTGCAAGATTCCCTGAGCTCCACCTCATGATTGGCTGTGGGTCTCTGCATCTGTTTCCATCAGTGGCTTGCTGGATGAAGCCTCTCTGATGACAATTGGGCTAGGCACCAATCTATGAGTATAGTAGAATATCATTAGGAGTCATTTCATTGACTTTTTTTTTTTTGCCAGTCATGTTTGGTCTATCCAAACATATGTTTGAGATATCCTGTCTCTGGATCCTGGCCCTCGGGGGTGGGCTCCCTCTCAGGGTGTGAGTCTGCAGCTGGGCCAGTCATTAGTTAGTCACTCCCACAATTTCTGCACCATCTTTACCCCAGTACATCTTGCAGGCAGGACAAATTGTAGATTGAAGAGTTTGTAACTGGGTTGATGTCCCAGTCCCTTCACTGGAAGCCTGGCCTGGTTACAGGAGATGGCTGGTTCAGGCTCTGGATCCATATTTCTAGGAGTCTTAGCAAGGGTCACCCTCATAGATTCCTGGGAGTTTCCATTGCATTAGGTTTCTAACTCATCCCAGAGATGCTCCCAGATTTCAGTAGTCTCTCTGAGTACTCTCTTCCTACGTCCTCTCCCGACCTGATCCCTCCTGTTCCCCATCCCACCCCATTACTATCCCCTTCCCTCAATCCACTGACAATGACAATTCTCTTTCCCCTTCACAGTGAGAATCATACATCCCTCCCTTGATCCCTCCTTGTTACTTAGCTTCTGGGCCTGTGGGTTGTAACATGGTTTCCCTTTACTTTACAACTAATATCCACTTATGAGTGAGTACATACCATGTTTGTCTTTTTGGATCTGAGTTACCCAACTCAGGATGATCTTTTCTAGTTCCATTCACTTGCCAGCAAATTTCCTGATGTCTTTGTTTTTGACAGCTAAGCAGTAATCCATTGTGTAAGTGAACCACATTTTCTTTATTCATTCTTAGGTTGAGGGATAGCTAGGTCATTTCCAGTTTCTGGCTATTGTAAATAAAGCTGCTATGAGCATAGTTGAGCAAGTTTCTTTGTGGTATGGTGGAGCATCCTTTGCATATATGCCCAAGAGTGGTATAGCTGGGTCTTGAGGTAGATCAATTCCTAATTTTCTGAGAAACTACCATATTGATTTCCAAAGTGGCTGTACAAGTTTGCACTCCTACCAGCAGTGGAGGAATGTTCCCCTTACTCCACATCCTCTCCAGTGTAAGTTGTCATTAGTGTTTTTGGTCTTAAACATTCTAACAGGTAAAAGATGAAATCTCAGTGTCATTTTGATTTGCATTTCCCTGATGGCTAAGAAGGTTGAACATTTCTTTTAGTGACTCTCAGCCATTTTAAATTCCTTTGTTGAGAATTCTCTGTTCAGATTTGTACCCCATTTTTTAATTGGATTATTTGGTTTGTTGATGTCTAGTTTCTTGAGTTCTTTTTATATTTTGGAAATCATTCCTCTGTCAGATGTGGGTTTGGTAAAGATCTTTTTCCATTCTGTAGGCTGCCATTTTGTCCTTTTGACAGTGTCCTTTGCTTTACAGAAGCTTTTCAGTTTCATGAGGTACCATTATTGTCAGTCTTAGTGTCTGTGCTATTAGTGTTCTGTTCAGGAAGTTGGCTCCTGTACCAGTGTGTTGAAGGCTATTCCTCACTTTCTTTTCTATCAGGTTCAGTGTAACTGGATTTATGTTGAGATCTTTGATCCGCTTGGACTAGAGTTTTGTGCAGCGTGATAGATTATGGATCTGTTTTCATTCTTCTACATTAAGACATCCAGTTATGCCAGCACCATTTGTTGAAGATGCTTTTTTCCCCATTGTATAATTTTGGCTTCTTTGTAAAAAAAATCAGGTGTCCATAGGTGTGTGGATTTACTTCTGGGTCTTTGATTCCATTCCATTGATCAACCTGTCTGTTTTTTGTTTTGTTGGTTTTTTAAATTTTGTTTTGTTTTGCCAATCCCACACAGTTTTTATTACTATTGCTCTGTAGTACAGTTTGAAATCAGGGATGGTGATGCCTCCAGAAGTTCTGGATTGTTTCAGCTGTCCTGGGTTTTTTGTTTTTCCATATGAAGCTGAGTATTGTTCTTTCAAGGTCTATAAAGAATTTTGATGGACTTTTGATGGGGATTGCATTGAATCTGCAGATTGCTTTTGGTAAGGTGGCCATTTTTAGTATGTTAACCCTACAGACCCATGAGCATGGAAGATCTTACAACTCTATATGCTCAAGTTGCCAGACTGTCTTCCCCAAAGGCCACAGCACTGTTACCTTGCCTCTCAGTTTATCCCCACCCCCAAATCTACTCCAGTATTCATTTCCTTAGGTCAAAATAAAAGATGCATTTTATTTTTAATTATGTTCATATGTCTATTTGTGGGTATGTGCACATGAATGCAATGCCCACAGAGGCCAGAATAGGGCACCTCCTCTAGAGGTGGAGTCACAGGTGCTTGGGAACTCCCTATGGTGCCCTGATGGGAGCTGAACCCAGCTCCTCTTCTAGGAGTTCTTATGTGCTCTTAACCACTGAGCCACCTCTCCAGCTCCAGCCCCCAGTACAAGGTTTGAATAGCTGTTTTAGTTTTTTAAAAGTCTGTTTTAGTGGTCATAACACTACTATAAAAACATCTTCCAGCTACTAGAGTTTTTGGCTATTTGGATGTTCCCGTCTATACATGTCACTCGTGTCCCCTGCTTTTGTCTTATTGGTTTGCTTTCCAGCCATTTTTTTTTTTAGTTTACTGTTTTTTTGTGAGGGTGTGTGGATTTAGGCCTGGTGCCCAGAAAAGGGCATTGTATTCCCTGGAATTAGAGTTACAAACTGCCAAGTGAGTGCTGGGAATTGAACCTGGCTCCTCTGTAAGAGCAACTAATGCTCTTGAGTGCTGAACAAACTCTCTAGCCCCCTGGCCATTTTTCCCTAAATATTCTTTGTATTTTAGATGCAAATACTTCACCTGTCAGAAATACTTGAACATTTTCTAATAATATTGGTTTTTTTTCTCCTAAATATCTACGTGGCCATAAAACCTCAATAATTTTATGTGGTCATATTACTTTAACAATGTGTGAACTTTCCAGTTCTTGTTTGAAAAACTGCCCCCGAATCCCGGGTATTTCCACAGTCTCCTGGGTTGTCTGGTCAGTTTTTAGTTCTGTTTTTACCTGAAGGTTATATGTTCACCTTTAGATCTTATTTTATTTTATCAAAAGTGAATGAGATCAATAAAATAAATCTTTTTAAAATAAAGCAAATGCCATGAAAGTAGAAGTAAACTGTCCAAGGGGTGAAGGGGACTAATGAGTGGGTGGAGATGAAAGGGGGGGTATCAGGTATGGGGGACAATACTCAAAACATTAAGTACATGGGTGGAAATGCCCTTATATAATCAGGACCTTGTATAATGGAGAAATTCAGAAAATTGCAAAAAGAAAGAAAAAAAGTCAAATATAACTAAGAAAATATAAAATATAAAACAGAGGCTTGGGGACATTGCTCAGTGGTTAAGGGCACTGGCTGCACTTCACAGAGGACCCAGGTTTGCTTCCCAGGTAGCTCACAACTGTCTGTAACTCCAGTCCCACAGGATTCAATGCCCTCTTCTGGCCTCCAAGAGCACATGGTGCATAGACATCCATGTGGGCAAAACACTCACACACATAAAATAAATACATAAAAATTTAAAATATACATGTAAAATATACATGTAAAATCTTAGGCATATTATATAAATGAACAAAACTGAACATATTTGTGTCTGATTTGAAGCATCATGTTCAATGTAAAAACAGCTTAATGGAAACAATTGAACACATAAAAATAAATGACAGAAGTCTACTTTTATGTTCTTTCTTGTGGTCAGTTAGTTTTGACAGCTCCATGCATTCTCCTAGTGAGTGAGTTGATCAGCCTTGTTATCTTGTAAACCCACTAAAATATCAAACATTCTGTATGTGACTTAGTATTTCTATTTAATCAATTGATCTACTATCTATTCTGATAGCAAAAATTCCAGTGACCAGAGAGATGGTTCAGTAATTAAGAGCATTTATTGCTTATGCAAGGGACACAGGTTCAATTCCCAGTACTCATATAGCAGCTCACAACCCCAATTTTAGGGGGCTCTGACACCCTCTGCTGGCTAATATGGGCACTGCACATGTAATGTATATACATGCAGGCAAAACATTCATATACATAAAATAAAATAAATTTATTCCAAACTAAACAGATTGAATTATATTTCAATTACTATTCTAACAGGAAGTGCTTAGAATTTATGTTCATTTTTTACAAAATTGACATCTTTTTCTATTAAGGATTTTATCCATGTCTATTTCTTTAGTCCTTGCTTAAATTTCTGTCCTTAAAAATGTTATAATTGCCGGGCGGTGGTGGCGCACGCCTTTAATCCCAGCACTCGGGAGGCAGAGCCAGGCGGATCTCTGTGAGTTCGAGGCCAGCCTGGACTACCAAGTGAGTTCCAGGAAAGGCGCAAAGCTACACAGAGAAACCCTGTCTCGAAAAAACCAAAAAAAAAAAAAAAAGTTATAATTTTGCTTAAATTGGTATTTTTAAAAAATTACTAGCCATAATTACTTTTGATACTATTATGAAAATACATAGATATATTATATACATAGATATATTCTTGCTGTATTCCTTTTTCTTCTAAAACAAAAATGTGACTCTAAAGTCTATCTGTATATTTGTCAGCATATTTCAAATTTATTAACATGCTGTAAACATTTTTTTGTATCATTAACTATACATTGCAATGACCATTTTATGCCCTGCCTTTTACTCTATAATAAAAAGACTTGCAATAAATTACTTTAAGTCCTTATATGTATTTTGATTTTATCCACAACGCAAAAACATGAACTACCTCTCTGCCTTTAATTTTATTTAATGTGAAAATATTCATATAGTTTTCATAAATTTTCTACTTTAACTGCTCTTTTCCAGGCAGGAAATTCTCAAGTATGTATTTCAGTAACCTTCTCCACTCCTGCAAATGAATTTCAAGATTTTAAATCTTAACTCTCAAACCTGGCCATTGTATGAAAAGGAACACAGTCTTATATTACTATTATATGAAGTTCAAACAACAATATGCATATTTAAACTTATATTTAGTTTCTGACATGGCATTTCACATCTCCACAGGGCCCAGTGACACCATGGCATTGTACACTACTGGCCAGCAGTTATCAATGACACTTCTCTTGATGAAGCTATTTAGCAACTGATAGGTTTTTTTTTTTACATTCAATTTAATCAAAACAGGTTTATCTTTCCTTCCCGAAATAAGTTAGCTCTGGCAGGTGGGCATTTTACATCATGCTTGTCCTAGTGAGTTTTAGTTATTGAGCTGACATAACCTGAAATTATGAAAGGGGCGTTTCATTTAAGGCATAGCCCAGATCAGATGGGTGGTATGTGGGCATGTCTGTGAGGGATTGTTTTGGTTTCTAATTGATGCCGAAGGGTCCTGCTCATTGTGGGCGGCACCAATCCTAGGCAGATGATCCTGGGGTATATAACAAAAGTAACAGGGTATGGGCCTGATAGTGGCCAGCAAGCAGTGTTCCTCCGTGATTTCTGCTTCAAGCTCCTGCCGAGTTCCTGCTTTGACTTCTCTCAAATATGGACAGTGTCTGGAAGTGTAAGCTAAATAAACCCTTTTCTCCACTGTGTTTTATCATAGCAATAGAAAGAAGGCTAGAACAGTGCTTCAGATACCATAATACACACTTGGAAGTCATCAGGAACGCCAACACTAGTGAAGCACAACTCTTTTTCACATGAGTGGTGTTCACATTTTCCTGTGGCTGTGATTAAACACCCCAACAAGAGCGACTTAAGGGTGAAGGGGTTTCTTTGAGCTCACAGCTCTGAAGGGATGAAGTCTATCATGGAGGAGCAAACAGAGCATCAGGCAGGGAAGGCAGGACAGCAGGTGTGGGAGGCTCTTTGGTTACCGGGTATCCCTGAGCAGGAAGCAGGGCATGAACTTGAACAGGAAGTGGGGCTCATCTGTAAAGCTCCAAGGCCCACCCCCAGTGATCAACTTCCTTCAGTAAGATCCCACCTCCTGAAGAATCTACAGTTTTCTCAGATAAAGCTGCCTGCTGGAACCAGGTGTTCAAACCCAGGAGCCTGTGAGAGACAGTTCACATTCAAACCATGGCTGGTGGTGAAGAAGGCTTTGTCCTGTAGAAGTCTGAAGCTCTTCCCAAGAGCTGACAGACCATGGTAGTGTGTGTATTTAGTCCTTGTGTATCCAAACACCTCACGACCAAACTAATAGTGCTCACTGGAATCGTTGCTGGTTGCTTCTCCTGCATTTCCCTAGGACTCTCTGGTGTCCAGATGAAACTTTTCCTGGTCATCTCATTGTCACCATTTTCTTGGCAAGCCCCTCTCTGAGGTCAGTCTATAGTCACCTTGGTCTAGATCAGTTTTCAGGTGATTTATCCATCACACATCCTGACTGCTTCAACCAAGACTCCAAAGCAAAACAATAACTTTCCAGAATAGATCCCAGTGTGGAATCAATCTGTTAAACACAACAGATTTCTGAGGAGAAGCCCTTCAGGCCAGAAGAAACCAGGGTGATGCATTCAGAGTACTGAGCATTGCTCTCTAAGCTTCCACAAACCTCAAAGCAAGAAAAATCTGAGAAGGTGCTGCAGCCCAGAGGAATCATTTCCCAAATCATTCCATTTGTTTTATGGACCCAGATTTCTAGATGCTGCCATTTTTCTTCAGCTCGAGGCGTTTATTTTCATTTTTATTTTATATTTTAAGACAAGGTCCCATTTATTCCAGGCAGGCCTCAAACTCTCACTATGTAGCAGATATTGGTCTTGGACAGCTGATATTCATGTCTCCATGTCCAGAGTACCACAGTTTCAGTCACTGTCCTATTGCTGTGAAGAGACACCATGACCAAGACAACTCTTGTAAAGGAAAGCATTTAACTGGGTACCTGCTTACAGTTTCAGAGGGCTGGTCCATTAGCATCATAGTAAGGAGCATGGCAGCATACAGGAAGACATGGTGCTGGAGAGCTTTGCATCCTGATCTACAGGCAGCAAGCAGAGAGACACTGGGCTTTTGAAACCTTAAAGTCACCACCAACAACACACCTTCTCCAATGAGGCCATACTTACTCCAGCAAGGCCACACCTTCTAATGCTTCCTGAACAGTTTATTAACTGGGTGCTAAGCATGCAAATATATGAGCCTATGGGGGCCATTTTCATTCAAACCACCACAGCCACAGCTCCTGAGTTATATGATACTGGGGATCAAACCCCATATTTTGTACGTGCTGGGCTATATAAGAAAGGCAGCTGCACATGGACCTGGTAGTGACCAGCAAGCAATGATTCTCCATGGTTTTTGCTTCAAGCTCCTGTTTGAGTTCTTGCCCTGATTTTCTTCAATGATGGATTGTGACCTGGAAGTGTCACCAAGTAAATCCTTTTCTCCCTTTGTGGCTGTCTTACTTGGGGTGTTTATTGGTGTGAAGAGACACATGACCACGGCAACTCTTCTAAAAGAAAACATTTAATTGGGGTTGGCTTATAGTTCCAGAGGTTTAGTCCGTTATCATCATGGAGAGAAGCATGGCAGCATGCAGGCAGACACAACGCTGAAGAAGGAGTTGAGAGTTCTACATCTTGATCTACAGACAACAGGAAGTGAACAGTGACACACTGGGTGTGGCCTGAGCATATATGAGATCTCAAAGCCTGCCTCCACACTGACACTCTTCTTCCAACAAGGTCACACCTCCTAATGGTGCCACTCCCTGTGGGCCAAGCATTCAAACACATGGGGCTATGGAGGCCATACCTATTCAAACTACCACAGTGGCTTTTGGTTATAGTGTTTTATTACAGCGAAAGAAAGAAAGCTAAACAGCGCTTCAGATACCATGATATATACTTGGAAGTTATCAGAAGGGCCAAAGCTAGTGAAGGTGAGCTACATCCCTAGCCCCAGTTTCTTTTTCTGGTGCTGTGTGCATAATGATTTCAGAGTCTCTTGCATGCTGGGAGAATTCTTTACCTCCAAGCTGCATCCTCAGCACTCTGATACATTTTATTGATCATATATTAGAGTGCAGTCTTGGACTGAGAGGACCACAAGAAGGAAACAGTCCTACAGCAGAGGGCAAAGAACCACCTATTGGATGGCGTTCAGGAAGCAAGACAGGCTTGCTTCCAGAGCAATAAGCCAGGTGAGTATTTTTATAGAAGGTTTTAGTGTGTGTGGGGTGGTGGTGGTGGCGGCGGCGTTGGTGGCGGTGGTGTGTGTGTGTGTGTGTGTGTGTGTGTGTGTGTGTGTGTGTGTACATGTGTGAGCAGGTACCTGAGAAAGCCAGAAGAGGGCGTCAGAGCCATGGAGCTGGAGTTACAGGTGTTAATGCACTGTCAGACATAGATGCTGGGACCCAAATTCTGTCTTCATGATTGAGCGTCTGGTGCTCATAACCACTGAGCCATCTCTCCAGTCCCAGCAACATACAGGATTTCTCTGTGTTCTGTGTAACAGCTCTCAGATGTCCTGGAACTCGCTTTATAGACCAGGCTGGCCTGGAACTCACAGAGATCCACCTACATCTGCTTCTTGAGTGCTGGGATTAAAGTTGTGTACCACCACTGCCGGGCTTCAGCAACTTGTTTTTAACAAGTACTCAGAGCAGTCTTATCTTCAAGCAAGTTTTGGAAACACATGTTTTATTTTAAATCCTCCATGGAACTGGGCAATCTCTAGTGTTTTCTTCCTGTACTTTTCTACGTTGGTACCTCTCTCTCCTCTTAGAACTGTTACTGTCAGCATGGTAGGTGTTCTGGATCCATCCATTCCTCTGAATGTTTTGAAAACTTTTCCTGATCCCTGGGTGATGGCTATTTTTTTGTTTTTCTTAGATAGAAATATCACAGAACAGGAAATGCCTGTGTGCGCAGGGGGCTGAGGTGGGCATTGTTGGGTGATGTTTATACTCTCACTTCCAGCCTCTGCGGGCAAAGTTTCCACGTAAAATTTCTCAAAACCACAGGCTGCCGTTTGAATTTCATTTTGAAATAATCCTGTCTTTAAATTCTCCTCATGGCTTCTGTCTTTTCCATGTTTCTGGCGAGAGATAACTCTAACACTTAGGCTTCCAGATCATTCCTCTGGGTCCTTTGATATAGCTGCTGAATGTCTTCGCTGCAACATTTTTGTTTTGTTTGGCGTCTGAAGACCATGTTTTTCTGTACCGAGCTTCTTTAAGGACATGCATTATTGGGTGTTTGTCTAACTCTGTCAATGGCTCTGTTGTCTGAGCACACTCTCCAGTCGCCAAGCTTCAACCCCTGTGATGATCAGGCACTCTACTTTAGGCTGCTTCTTTCTTTTGTTCAATTACTTGGTTTTGTTTGTTTGTTTGTTTTGTTCTTTGTTTTGTGTGTGTGTGTGTGTATACACACACATATATGTATTTATGGAGAACAATATGATGGTTTTGTACGTGTGTATTCACATGTATGGAGCGCGGAGGCCAACCTCAGGTGTGCTCCGGGAGCTGTCCACCTTCCTTTTTGAGAGAGCCCCTTCCCCGGGAGCTGAGACTTGCCCATTGACCTAGGCTGACCAGCTAGGGAGGCCCAGGGATCTGCCTGTCCCTGTCTCCCCAGCACCGGGCTCACAGGCACATGCTACAGCTTTCATTCATAAGTTGTGGGGACTGAACGCAGATTCTTATGCTTGTGTGGCAAGCATTTTACTGATTGCACTGTCTCCCTAGCTGCCAATATGTTTTTTTTCTGTCATTGAGAAATCAACAAACCAAGCCAATTAACATATTCTTCACCTCATATATTTGTCAAAATTTTATGGTGAGTGCATTTATGATCTACTTTCTTGGTGATTTTCAAGTACCCAGAATACCATGGTTAATTATTGTCGCTGTGTACAACAGACATCCACATTTGCTGCTCCTGTCTAACTAATCTTTTTTTTTTTTTTTTTTTTTTGGTTTTTCAAGACAGGGTTTCTCTGTGTAAATTTTGGTGCCTGTCCTGGATCTCACTCTCCAGACCAGGCTGGCTTCAAACTTTGAGAGGTCCACCTGGCTCTGCCTCCCCAGTGCTGGGATTAAAGGTGTGCGCCACCCACCACCCAGCCTAACTAATCTTTGTACTTTTCAACTGAGAATCTCACCAAACCTCTTTCTAGTCCCTTGATAACTGCCATCGTACCCTCTCATTCCATGGAGCTTGACTTTTTAAGGATTATATATAAGTGACATTACGCAATGTTTGCATTTCTTTCCTGTTATGTTTCACTTAATACAGTGCCCACCAGGTTTATGCATGTCCCTGTGAATAACCACACTGCCTTCTTTTGGTGATGAATAGTATTCCGTATGCATCTAATTTTTTGCTACTCAAATAGTGATGAGTTGATTCCATATCTTGATCAATGTAATGGGGAACCCTTATGCATCACTGATGGGAATGCAAATTAGTGGCCATTATGGAAAGCAGCGTGAAGACGTCTCAAAAATATTTAAAGTGGATCCGCCATCCTACAATGTCATTGCTGGGTATACAGCCAAAGGGAGTGAAATTGGTACGTTAAGGAGATATCTGCAACCCCAGTTACTGCCGCAGAACCACCATGACTAAGCTAAGAGCTTTGCTTTCTTTATTGGATCATTAGGCCTTGGGGCATTTAGTCTTTCCTAGTGGTAATAACACAAGACTAAAGAGATTTATTTGGGCCTATCCAAGGTTGAAAGGTCATGTTTGATGATGAGCTTCTACAGACATATTCCTGAGACAGAATATCAGACGGCATGGCCTGAGACAGGGGCCTTGAAAGAGACTCAGCCAAGTTTGCTATGGATGACTAATTGATAAATAAAACACTGATTGGCCAGTAGCCAGGCAGGAAGTATAGGCGGGACTAACAGAGAGGAGAATTGAGAGAACAGGAAGGCATAGAAGGAGACGCTGCCAGACGCCACCATGACAAGCAACATGTAAAGATACTGGTAAGCCACAAGCCACGTGACAACTTATAGATTAATAGAAATGGGTTAATTTAAGATATAAGAACAATTAGCAAGAAGCCTGCCATGGCCATACAGTTTGTAAGCAATATAAGTCTCTGTGTGTTTACTTGGTTGGGCCTGAGCGGCTGTGGGACTGGCGGGTGAGAGAGATTTGTCCTGACTCTGGGCCAGGCAGGAAAACTCTAGCTACACAAACTGGCTTTCCTAGCAGAAACTCTCAGGCTAGCTCATGAACTCATTAATCTACGAACAGTGGCATAAGTGAGTTACTCCACTCATAAGGGCACCTTTCCAGGATTCCACCCGGCTGTACTTTTCACTATCTCATAAAAGGGGATTGAATTTCAGTCTAAGTTTCAGAAGGGCAAAACCATAGTCACACCATAGCAAAACTTCCAAGCGGTGAGTGGGAAACTCCAGATGGTGAAAGCAGTGAGGAGATCAGGGTTAGACCGAGGCCTTCCCTTCTTACCACATGACTGTATCATCAAGGTCGGCAGAGTTCTGCTCCTTCCTGCTGGCAGCCTCCCTGCCTCCCATTTCCTTGTCCCATGGCATTAAGACTTGGCTCCTTCTCTCTCCTTTCCCAGTGTGCCCAGCCTTTAGACATTGCAGTGCCATGTTTACATCTACAAAGTTCACACTCAAGAACCAAGAAAGAAAGAATAGATGTCTCTGAATGTTTTAAGTAAGTCTTACATTTTGAGCAAGTAAGTGTTGGTCAGCATTCACAGCTATCCTGGGGCACATGCAACCTGTGGTGGTTTGAAGAAAAATGGTCCCCCAAAGGGTGTGGCAATATTAGGAGGTGTGGTCTTGTTGGAGGAAGGGTGTCACTGTGGGGGGTGGGCTTTGAGGTCTCTTTTGCTCAAGTTTCCCTCAGTGTGACACTGAGACCGTCTTGTTGTCTTCTGATCAAGATGTAGCCAGAACCGTGTCTGCCTGCATGCCGCCATGATCCTCACCATGATAATGGACCGAACTTCTGAAACTGTAAGTGAGACATCCCAATTAAATGTTTTCCTTATAAGAGTTGCCATCTTCCTGGCAATAGAAACAGTGATAGAAACCCTAACTAAGACACAGCCTGAGTCTCATAATAGATATTCTAGGAGAGGGAAGCCCTTGGGGCAACTGGGACTCTCATTGGTCTTACCAATTCAGGGCAGATGACCAATCTCATTGCCAGGCCTCAGTCTGTTTCTGCTCATACTCACCTGCCACGAGCTTCTGTGGTCCCATGCCAAGCTCCTGTCAGTGCCCAGCCTGTCAGGGGAAGCTATACCTAATTCTATCATTTACTCAACCTGGTCTTCCGATATATCTCCAAGGCCCGTTTGTTTCTGGCTGCCATTAAATTGTCAAATTACTTGGATGAGGCGTTGTCAGAGAAAGAGGAGGGACCTGGGTTTGGGCACCTACACATTGCCGTGGGGTGCCCTCTTTTTTCCTTCATAGTGCTGATGAGCTAGCTGCCTTTACCCACCCGGTTTCCTTCCTTAGATGTCCTTTCAGAAGGGAAATCGTGTGGCATGCCTCGTTCAGATTAAATTTTGGTTCCTGGAGGGTCATTTGCATCCCGTACCACCTTGCCCAGAGAACACAGTCAGTACGAATATGTTAAGCTGGGTTATTTAGTGTGAAAATGATTGGTTTGGGGGAGCAAGATCAGCCAATGATGCAGTGGCAACAGAAACAACCCAACTTTCCACCTTCACACCAAAATGGAGGACATTAATAATGATAACAAGAAGAGGGGACACACACACATGAACACACATGTGCACACACGGTAT
This sequence comes from Peromyscus californicus insignis, assembly GCF_007827085.1. NCBI lineage: Eukaryota > Metazoa > Chordata > Mammalia > Rodentia > Cricetidae > Peromyscus > Peromyscus californicus. The sequence continues at coordinate 97,262,590 of NW_026294584.1, read as the reverse complement.
CTGCCGGGCATGGGCATGCTTTCATCCGCTTTATGTGCAGTGACCATCTGACAGTTTTCTAGCTCTTCTAACTTACCAACCCGGTGCTGATTATAGCGTTTGTTGGTTCTTCCTCTCATACAGGCCATCATTCCATGTGGCATTCACCAGCTGGGTTGTGAGACCTCTGTGACCTGGAGGTAGTGGGGATGGCAGTGTGGTCTGCTCAGCCAGAGTGGAGACAGAGGCTTCTGTCTAGAAATCTCTTATGTGAAAGATTTTGTTTCTTAAAGGGACATAGACATAGTGAGGGAGTTTCTACAGTGGTTCAGTTTGTCTTAGAGGAAGAAGTTGGTCCTAAAGCTGTAAACAAAATATGGTGTTATAGCTGAACTGATTGAGAGTGTTCATTTATGTGATAGTTGCTAGGAAAGTATGGAAGAAGGAGGGAGGTGGCAGGCGGCAGGGGGGGGAGTCAACGTAAGAACACAAGACAGCAGGAATGCTTTGCAGGGAGTGTGTGTGCTTTAGGCATGGTGAGTTGTCAAGGTGGAAACAAATATCATGGGAGAAGAACACTAGTGTTTATTATATTAATATTTGTCTAGAAAATTTTAAGATTTATTTTAAAATTTAAATTTTAAAATCATTAAATTATTAAAAATAAAAAATTATGTTTACTTTTATGTGATAGGTGCTTTGCCTGTCCAGTGTATGTGCACCACTTGAGTGCAGTGCCCTTGGAGTCCAGAAGAGGGTGTTGGATTCCCTAGAAATAGAGTTCCAGACAGTTGTGAGCCACTCTGTGTATTCTGGGAATTGAGCCCAGGTTCTCTGTGAGAGCAGCAAGTATTCTTAATTGCTGAGTCATATTTCTAGCTCTATGTCTCAAGACTTTAAAAAAAACCCTCATATATGGATGTAAAATATCCACAGCAAATTGTCAGTGTCTCATACATATGACATTCAACAGAAAAGGTTCATCCATTGGCATTATACATATACTACTATTTTTTCCAAAATAGAGGGTACCAGATAAATTGGTTCAATTAGAAACAGTTCTTTTAGAACTTAAAATTTAGTAACTCAATAATTACTCCCTTCCCCAAATAGTCACATCTAAATTTTTATCTCACAGTCAGTTTTCTTTAAACATGTAATTGGGCACACAAAAATAAACCTTCTCATGAAGACTGCAAAATCCAAACAGAGAGAGTTACATCCAGGAAAAAGGATTTTTAAAGAGGAAAGGAAAATCTCACGTATCTAATTTATTCAAATGGCTTTAAACATTCAATGTCCTTGCCTTCCCACACCTGACTTCAGATTCTAGGGCTGAGGAGAGGTCCTCAGGATCTTAACATGTCACCTGCTGTCTCTGATGTTACTGACAGACAGGTGTGTGCACATGATGGAGCCCAGACACATGAACATGCCTTATCTCTAGGACTTAATCATGGAATCTTTGGTAGTAGATTTCTAAAAGCATATAGACACTGTAGAAGGTAGTTTGATGTTGCATGTTAGTGGATTCAGATAGAACTTGTCCCTTTGATCCAGTGACTTTATATCTAAATTTTATTATAAAGGAAAATCATAGCTGTGTGCTGTGGAATAATGCTTTTGTACACTGGTCTAATAAAACGCTGATTGACCAGTAGCCAGATGGGAAGTATAGGTGGGATAAGCAGACAAGGAGAATTCTGGGAAGAGAAAGGGTTAGTCAGGAGATGCCAGCCCGCTGTCCAGGGAACAGCATGTAAAGGCACACTGGTAAAGCACAGAACATGTAGCGACATATAGATTAACAGAAATGGGCTGAATTTAAGTATAAGATCTGGTCAATAGTAAGCCTGAGCTAATGGCTGAGCAGTTTTAATTAATATAAGCCTCTGTGTGTTTACTTGGGTCTGAGCAGCTGGCGACCAGATGATACACAGGAAAACTTCAGTTACAGCTGTGCATGGGGATTTTTAAATTTTTATTTTTTATTTACATGTACAAGTATGTGCATATCTATCTGTATATGCACCATATGCACGTAATGCCCATGGAGCCCAGAAAAAGTGCCACTTCCCCTGGAACTGGAGTTAGAGGTAGCTGTGAGCTACCACATGTAGGTGCTGGGAACAGAATCCTGGTTCTCAGCAAGAGAAGCAAATGTTCTTAACCACTGAGCCATCTCTCCAGCCCTGTGCACGGGAATTTTGCTTATGAGTATTCAACTTTAGCTTTACATATTGACTTAGTTACTGTTCTATTGCTGTAAAGACCATGACCAAGGCAACTTATAAGAGAAAGCATTTAATTGGGGGCTTACTTACAGTTTCAGAGGGTGAGTCCATGATTATCATGGTAAAGCATGGTGGTAGGCAGACATAGCACTAGAGAAGTAGCTGAGAGTTACAACCTCAGGCAGGAGGCAGAGAGAGAGATTGGGCACGATGGGTTTTTAAAACCTCAAAGTCCACCCGCAGTGACACACCTCCTCTAATAAGGCCACACTTCCCAATCCTTCCTAAACAGTCTGACAACTGGGAACCAAATATTCAAAAGTGAGACTGTTTTAAAATCCCCCCCTCTCTTTCTTCTTCTTCTTCTTCTTCTTCTTCTTCTTCTTCTTCTTCTTCTTCTTCTTCTTCTTCTTCTTCTTTGTTCTGAGGAATGACACCCAAAGAGGACCTCTAGCTTCCAAATACACACACACACACACACACACACACACACACACACACACACACACACACACACAGATAGACAGACAGAGAATGGTAAGAGACCACAAAAAATTAGTAGCATTACAGTCTTGTAACTGCTTATGTTTTCTTTTCTCCACTTTTCAGCCTTTTCTGAATCTTTATGATTAATATATTTTCCTTCCACACAAAGGAATACACTTTAAAGCAAAATTCTGTACATTGGAAAATCAGGGGCACATTATGAGATTTACATTTCACCATGAATATGTTTGAAACGATTCCTTTGGTATCTCCAGGAAAGTGAAAAATTATTATGCAAAGCACTTCTGTACTATAAAAAGTCTTTATTGTATAGCACCAGTTTATATGACAATGTGGACAGGGGAAATTTCACAAAGTCCCACCCCCATGTTGAACAGCTACAGGTAATGAATGGTTACCAAGAGAGGAAGAAGCAATTTACTACAGGAATGAGCTCCCATATAGGTTGTCCAATCCCAAGAGGTCATCCCTGGACACATGTGTATACAGGCAACACTGAATGAACTCAGTAGGTTGTGTACACACACACACACACACACACACACACACACACACACACACACACCAAAAACAAAGAAAAAAAGGCTATGAATTTGGGAGGGGGGGAAACGGGAGGTGTTGGAGGGGGAGGAAGAATATTGTAGACGCTTCACTCATGTAGGAAGTCCTCAATAAAGAAATCCTCTACAAATGGCTTTGTTTAGGATAATTATTTGTTCATCACTTTGGATCCTAGGTTCTGCATACTCGAAGATCTGAGCATTATGATTTACTCCCTCCTGAGATCTCTGGGACAGACTGAGTTTTAGACAACACTAGCCGTCAGGCTCTGGGAGGCGGCTGCCTTCCTTTCCTGGAGCCTTCTTGGCCTTCCCCTGCCAGTTGTCCTCTCAGGTCCCTAATGTTATCGAACCTCCTCAGGGTGACTGGATGTTTTGGGGCTTACCATTTTCTCGGGTTCTGTGAACACAGCTATTTATAGGGCATTGCTGTGAATCTCATTGGTTTCTCAGCACGAGAGGCACCATGCTAGGACTTGGGAAGACACAGAGACCTGTCACATAGCTCAGTTCTCACTGCAGAGCAACTGTGAAAAGGCGGTGCTTATGCAGGGAATTGCTCTGGGCGCCAGTTACAGACTCGAAAGCATGTTAATTAGATTCCCTTGCATCAGATGCGGCTGAGAGAGATACTGATTTTTTTTATAATGTATTAGTTTCTTTTATTATCAAAGAGTTTGTGATGATTTGTTAAAACAATAAACATGGAAAGAGAGAGTGGAAGGAAAAACAATGTCTCCCAAGAACCCTGGTGGACAGCTCTCTATATAGGAGCTCCTCTGTTCTAATGATGAGACTTCATCTGATCCACGAAGATGATGGACACCTCCACCCCAACCTACGGAATCAGAAACCAGGAGCACAGAAGAGGTGATGTGGACATGAGGGTGTGGAACAATTTGTATTTTATCAAACCCTCTAGGTGATTGGATGTACTTCAAAAGTTAAAATCTATTATCACCCTCCTAAGGTCAAGGACATACTGTTAGGCGATTACAATATTGTTGCAAGGGCTGGATGGAGAGTTGGCTCAGTGGTTAAGAGCACTTGTTGCTCACAGAGGACCAGAATTCAGTTCCCAGCACACACATGGAGGTTAATTTGCAACTTCAATTCCAAGGGGATCTGACATCCCCTTCTGATCTCTGAGGGGACCAGGCTCCCACATGTGGTGGTGCATAGACATACCTGCAAGAAAAACACTCATACACATAAAATAAATAAATCTAAAAAAGTTTAGAATTTTGTTACATTCAAGGAGTTGAACAACATATTCTGTTCATTTTTTTTCCCCCAAACCCAAATCCAGTCAAGGGTCACTTCCTGCATTTCACTGTCATGCTGACTGCTGTAGCCCGGTGTGAAACATCTGGAGGCTGATGGCACTGTCAGTGACGGGTCCACGGCAGAGAGGGCAAACTCTGTCTTTGGGGGAACTCTGCTAGTTGTTTTTCCCCCACTGGACTGAGGCTAGCATCATTTGGGAAGAGACAACTTTAATTGAAAAAAAAATGACTTTATCAGATTGGTCTATGGGCAAGTCTATAGGGGTATTTTCTTGATTAATGATTGGTATGGAAGGACTCAGCTTACTGTGGGCAGCTAGCCCTGGGATGTATAAGCAAGCAGGCTGAGCAAGTAAGAAGAGCTTTCAGTAAGTAGTTTCCCTCAATGGCTTCTGCTTCAATTCCTGCCTCCAGGTTCCTGTCTTCTGTTCCTGCCTCGACTTCCCTTCCCGATGGACTACAGCTATAAGCTGAAATAACCCCCCTCTTCCCTAAGTTGCTTTTGGTCTTTATCTTTGTGTCTTTATCCCAGCAGTAGAAAGCAGACTAGGACATGAGCAGAACCAGAAAGTTAGCACAAGACACTGTCTTGGGCTCAGTAATGAGCTGCACCCCCCGCTTGCCACCACCGCCACACCCACACACCTCATAGGAACTGAAGGCTCCTAGATCTGGGCTGGAGCTCACATGTAGTCTCTAGACCTGGCATCAGAGTCAGCTCCAACAGATATCTCTGGGACATTCCCTCCAACAACTGTATAATAAGCATTCCTTGCAGCCTGTGGGATGCTCTCCAGAATAAACCGTATGAGAAACAACAGAATAAGTCTCAATATTTTTTTAAAAATGATATTTATTGACTGTCTTTCCTGATCACAATGCAAGATAGTCTATAGAAATCGGTAACAATAAAACTCTGGAAAATATAAACATACATGGAAATTAAATAACAATACACTCTTGACAAACTGATGGATCAAGGAAGAATTCAAGAAGAAATTTTTTAGTCTTTACATAAAATGGAGACACAGTTTCAAAACCTATGGGCTCCATAAAAAGCAGCAATAGTGGGCAGTTTGTAACAACAAACCTCAACATAGAAAGAAAGAAAGAAAGAAATTGGAAGCTTTCCAACAAACAACTTCAAAGAACTAGAAAGTCGAAAGCTAATCAACTCTAAATTTGTAAAAGGAAAGAGATACACGTTGGAACACAAACACATGAATGAATGAAAAAAGAACAAGATTCATAAATGGAAGAGCTTGGTATTTAAAAATACATTTGACAAACCCTTAACTAGATTAAGAAAAAGAGAGAAGGCTTGGGTGACTATAATCAGAGATGACAAGATGCTATGACGGAAATTCAGAGAATAGTTTGAGGTTATTGTGTTCAACTCTAGCCTGACAGATCTGATAACTTAGAAAGATGGGCCCCTGCATCACTCCATCTTAACAAGGCAGAGTTATGAGGAACGAGAACAGATGAGCAGACTGATAACAAGTAACATGATTGTGTGAGCAGTAAAAGCCTCCTGTTAAAGTTCTAGAACCCGTGTCTCCCCTGTGGCATGCTGGCAGACATCTAAAGCAATAGCAATTCTGAGGGAGGACGATTTCCAAGCTCATTTCATAAGGCTGGCATTGCCCTGATACCCAAAGCAGGCAAGGATCAGACAACAGCAACAAAAAGTTGTTATCCTTGAGGAACATTGATGCAACAACTCTTAAAAACGCTGCGAACTAAAACCAACAGCACATCAAAACTGCTGTGTTTAATCAAGTGAGTTTCATCCTGGGGCATTGAAGACGGTGCAGCACATAAAACTTGGTGAGTGTGATACCCAACACAGCAGAATGTAGCTCAAAACCTCACAGTCATCTCAACAACTGGAGAAAAGGAGTGGGTAAAATTCGGCATCCCTCTATGACCAAAACTGAAAAATCGGGCATAGAAGAAAGGTACCTTAGCATAGTAATGGCCACGTGTTAATCAAGAGCTAACGTCATTCTCTGTGGGGCCAAAAGAGATCTTTTCAGGATCTGAGTCAAAACAAGGATGTGATTATTCACCTCTTTCATCAAACACAGGACTGGAAGTCCTAACTAGAGCAATCAGGCAGGAGAAAGAAGCAAAGCACATTGAGACTGGAAGAGAAACAGTCAGACTGCTGTTTTGTAGATTATATGGTCTCTTAAAAAAATGTGTATGTGTGTGTGTGTGTGTGTGTGTGTGTGTGCGCGCACATGTTTGTGCACACTTTGTGCCAGAACAGCCGTTGACCTCCAGTGTCATTCCTCAGGAGCTGTGAATCTTATATTTTGAGACAGACTCTCCCACTGAGCCTGGAGCTCATTGATTCAGCTAGTCAGGCTGGTCAGCAATTGTCTCTGTTTCCCAAGTGCTAGGACTGTAGGGCATCCCAGTTCTTTTATGTGGGTGCTGGAGATTGAACTCGGGACATCATGCTTGTGTGGGAAGCATTTCACCAACCGATCCAGTCGTCACCCCAGCCCTTAACAAGATCTTATAGATAGGAAAGCCCGAAGATGTCACAAAACCCCTATTTGAGCTCATAATGATTAGTATAAGTTCAGTGTTTTCAGGATACAAAATTAACATACAAAATTAGCAGTGCTGCTCAACGCAATAGTATAATATCTACAAAGAAATCAAGGAGGCAGAGCCATTTACAACAATCACACAAATACATAGGATTAATGTAAGTATAGCGGTGAAAGATGTCTAAAATGAAATGTAGAAAACACTGAAAATAGAACGCAAGCACTTGCACACAGACGCACATGCAGGCAGAGAGACAACACACACACACACACACAGGAAATAAATTTTTTAAATAAATATTTACAAAGCTAGAAAGAATTTTGAATGTTTTCACCATAAAGACATGAAATATTGGAACTCTTTTTATTCTATCTTAAGCATTATACAGTATATGTATATATAAATATACATATATATGTATCAAAGTATCACATGGTACCCCCAGACAGATACTATTATTATATATCAGTTAAAGAAAAGCATCAACTTAAAAAGGCAATGTCGTTGTTCCTGCATGGCTTCTCTCACTTCATGCTGTAATTGTCATGCTGTTCCACACTGTTTATCACGGGAGTTTGTGTTCATTGTCATATAGCAGTCCATTATTTGAAACTATCAGACCCACTGTTGAGAGATGCTTGAATTGTTTAGTTTCTGGCAGTAAGAATGATGCTATTATATCTTTTCAGTACCGATTCGGGCATTTTTATTGGATGCATGCCCGGGAATATAGTTGCTGGGTCATAGAGTTTGCTCCGTTTTTAGTCCACATTTACAAACACATAACTGTTGATGCCAATTACATGCACTTTACGGCTGTTCCAGGCCCTTGGAAATGACTGATATCACCAGTCTTGTTCATTTCTATCATCCCCAGGGCAGATCCTGTTTTAGTATTGGCTGGCATTGCTCTGATGAATGAGAGAACGTGGTTGAGTACATTTCCATCCCGTCTCGGTACAGCCTGTTGTGGTTGTTTGCCACTTTAAAAAATTGATTGTTTCTTTTGGTGATTCACAGTACGTCCTGCGTATGTAACAGGATAGATCCCTTTCTCTCTGTTTGTATTGAAAATTTCTTTGTGTGCTTCCTGGTTGGCTTTATTTATTTATTTATTTTCTCTCTGAATTGGGGCTCAACTCCAAAGCCTCACTAAGTAAGTGCTCTACCACTGGACTACATGCTCAGCCTTTATCTTTTGATAGTTCAAAATTCCTAATTTTACTATGTATCCCTTCTTTTCCTCTTTGATAAGTTCTTTCTGGCTTTGAGAAATCTTTGCCGGCTCCAAGCTCCTAAAAATGTTTGCCAGTTACCATCCATTGACTTGCCTGTTTCCACTTTTATATGTTGACCTACAACCACCCTGGAATTGAGTAACGTGAATAGTGTCAAGTGTCAAGTAGGGTTGTCTTGTTACGTTTTTATTGCTGTGACAAATACCCAAGAGAAACAACTGAAAGGAAGAGAATTTATTTGGGCTCATGTTTCCAGAGGTTTCTGTCAATGGCTGACTCTGTTGGCTGCTTTCCAGCCTGTGGCAAGGCAGAGACAGTGTGGGAGGAGGCCGTGGCAAGGCAGAGACAGTGTGGGAGGAGGCCGTGGCAAGGCAGAGACAGTGTGGGAGGAGGCCGTGGCAAGGCAGAGACAGTGTGGGAGGAGGCCGTGGCAAGGCAGAGACAGTGTGGGAGGAGGCCGTGGCAAGGCAGACAATGTGGGAGGAGGCCGTGGCAAGGCAGATAGTGTGGGAGGAGGCCATGGCAAGGCAGAGACAGTGTGGGAGGAGGCCATGGCAAGGCAGACAATGTGGGAGGAGGCCGTGGCAGAGGAAAGCTCTTCACCTCATGGCATCCAGGAAGCAAGCAAGAGTTAACAGGGCCAGGTCCCCAGTCTCAACTTCCTCCAGGTGGGCCCTACTTTCTATAGTCCCAACACCTCCCAAGTCAATTAAAATTTGAATCTATTGACGCAGAGATTATATTGAAAGTCTCATCATCTAATTGTCTCTGCAAATGCCCTCTTGGTCACAGCCAGAGATGCGCTTCCGTTTCTCTCCTGGTTTCTCTCAATCCACTCAAGCTGACCCTCAAGATTAATCATCCCGTAAGAGATTAAGATCTCTCTTCATCCACTTAGGTATCAACTGTCCTAGAACTTGAACTAATGTTCTTTTTTTGGTCTTCCTGGCTAGGTGAGGTAGAAAGCTGCCTCCAGCCCACCCCATTCATTCCCTTCTTGACAAAAACCTCTGAAACCATGAATCAAAATTAATTATTTTCCTTTCAGTTGTCATGCTCAGATGATAGTGCTGCAACCATTAATCACGTGTCTCTCTCTGCATTGGGGCTCTGTCCCTGGAGTGGACATCATGTCCTCCTGGAGTGTCTGTGCATCCTGCCACAGCGGCTTGATAGTGCTATAATTACCAGTGTCATGACCCAACAATATGAATCCTTCACATCTTTTCCTTTGAGCCACTATTGGTTAATTTTAGCATTTTACGTTAATTTTATGTGAATCTTAGAACTAATAATTATTTTTTGCTAAGAAAACCTGCTCTTAATCCCAATGTAAAATAATGCTGTAAAACCCACATATCGAATTAGAAATGATTGATATCTTTATGGTACTGGACATTCTTGCCCTGCAATGTCTTATAGTTGTCATTTAGATCACATTACTTTTTGAGCTAAATTTCATAATTTTCCATGCAGAGATTATATAGATATATTTTTCCATGTATTACCAGTTATTTAACTTTTGATGATATTGTAAGTAGTGAATTTTCAAGTTTTAATTTATGATCATTGTTAAGCATGACATATAATTGATCTTTATACTTTGACTTTACATTGTAGACTTTTATAAATTCACTTTTAACCACACTTCAATTTTTAGATGTCTTTGTAATTTCTCAATATACAATTACTGGAAGGAATAATGGAGTTTTCATTTTGCTGGGTTTTGCTTTCTATGTTTAATTTAAAAAAATTTAAAGAGAGAGAGAGAGAGAGAGAAAGAGTTGTGTGTGTGTGTGTGTGTGTGTGTGTGTGTGTGTGTGTGTGTGTGCATACCCGTGGAGGCCAGCAGAAGGCCATCAATGCCCAGGAGCTTTAGCTACAGGCAAATGTGAGCTGCTCAGTGTGAATGGATGCTGGGAAACTCCGGTCCTCTTCAGGAGCAGTGCCCATCCTTAAACACTGAGCCATCTCTCCAGACTTGCTCTATATGTTTTGATGTAGGTGCATTATCACGTTCATAACTATTTAAGGCAGGTGGGTAGATTTTTCTGTTAAATTCATCTTTTTATTTTTAGGAAATACACCTCTTAATCCCAAGAGTTATTGTTCTGCCTTTGGGTTTACTATCTCTCATATTGGGAAAACTATATCTTTCCTTTAGTTAATAGCTTTAGTTTATATTTTGCTTTTGGCTTCAGAATCTGCTTTTTAAATATATTTTCTAGTTCTCGGTTTTTTCATCTGGTTATTTAGTTTATTAAGCACATCAATTATGGCATTTTTAATGTTCATGCTTGGTTATTCAGGTTATTCAGATGTCTAAATAACCCATGGATTTATTTACACTATTTTCTCTTGACGTTTTAGTCAATTTGTATTTTTTGTATGTTTTAATTTTTTTTTGTTTGACCAAGAGGGGCGGGGGAGGGAGGGAGAAGGAGAGAGAGAGAGAGAGAGAGAGAGAGAGAGAGTTATTCAAGACATTGCACGATGCTGCATTCTACTAACAGCAGAGGGGAGTTATTTCTGCTGCTGACTCACAGTTGGAAAGACTGTAATCCAATCAGGACTTGAGCTGATTAGGAATGACAACAACGGAGTGTGTGTGAGGTCTGGTCTATTTCCAGTTCGCCATTATTCTTCAGGTAACGTTCTTTGGAGTCTTAAGCAACTCCTTGGACATTTGTAAGGATTATTCACCCTTTTTGTAAAAAAATATTACATGTGTGTGTGTGTGTGTGTGTGTGTGTGTGTGTGTGAGAGAGAGAGAGAGAGAGAGAGAGAGAGAGAGAGAATGTCACAAGTGGCCTGTAGAAGTCAGAAGATAACTTGCAGGAGTCTGTTCTCTCATTCCACTGTGTGGGTTCCAGAGATCAAACTCGGGTCATCAGGCTCGGCAGCACATGCCTTTACCTGCTGAGCCATCTCACTGGGCCTCGTTCATTCTTCATGATCACAGAACTCCATATGTTTTGTTGCTTCAGCACCAGAAACTCCTAAAATGTCTTCTTGATTCTTCAGCTCCTTAGTTACTGCCCAAGACAATCTGGGAGCCTGCAGGAGAAAGGACAAGATGTTAAGAGCCTGCGTACCATTGCTAACAAATATGGAAAAGTCTCAAGATTATTAACGAGTGGGATTTTTGTTGTTGTTGTTTAGAGGAATGTAGGTTTATAGAAAAAACGAACAGGAAATGTGTAAGGTTGTTAAACATCCCTCCCTGTTTCCCCATCTGGATTAGCCTTAGCAATGGCCCCCAATATGTGAGTGCTCAGATTTCCCATGAGTCTCCATATCTCACAGGAGATACGACAGAGGCCTAAAGACTTGGTCCTGCCTCCCCTCCTTTCTGATGGCTCTGCTGCTGTCTGGCTCTCTGCGGGGACAAATCAGACTAGTAAGTACAAAGGGAGTGGACACTTTGTCAGTAAACATCACCAGTGTCAGAGTCAAAATTCAGTGTTTATAGGCTGGGGAGAGAACTGTGTTGATAAAGTGCTTGCAAGCATGAGGATCTGAGTTCAAGCCCTGGCACCCACAGAAAAGAAAACATCGGACTGCAGCAGAGTGCAATTGTAATTCCAGTGATGGAGATTGGAGACAGGAGGAACCCTAGGGCTTGTTGGTCAACCAGGTTAGCTAACTCAATGAGCGCTAGGCCAGGGAGAGGCACTATCTCCAAATATAAGTTGGATAGCTCCTGGGGGAACTCCTGAGGTTGACATTGGCTTCCATATACGTGTGCACACAAACAAATTCAATCCTTATAGGAAAAGCATCAAGTCATACTATCTGACGGAAGTTTATAGCAAAACCATGGGCTTTTTATTCCTTCAGTCTTTCCAATACAGTGGTTTACACACACACACACACACACACACACACACACACACACACACATACACACACACACACACACACACACGCATACATGCACACCCACAAGCATGCATGCACGTGAGCACAAAGGAGGATGAGCTAATCCCTGCCTTCTCCAAGTTTGAGCCACGTAGATTATCAAGGCATTGAAAACTTGTTCAGTTCATTCCGTTTCCTCTTGCCGCCAATTCCAAGAAGGAAAACACTTCTAACTTCCTTTTCTAACCATTGCTTGTGTCATATTTAAAAAGAATTCTGGGCATGGGGGTACTGCATCATGATTTTCCTTAGGCTTGTAATTCCATAACATTCCTTAATTCTCCCATAGGATCTCCCATGGGTCTTTAATTCTTAGTTATTACATCAGAAGCCTTTTCTGCACCAGAATTCCCCTTTCAAATGGAATAGTGTGGACTGCAGATGTTTCTAAAGTCTACTTATAGCCTGGCATTAGCCAGGAACAGAGAAGTTTCAACCAAATGATGTGGGACTTCTGCTCTTTAATGTCTGTGAATGAGACCATTTTTATTGACGGTTTAAAACCCACCTCGTTCTCCATTAAGCACTAAAATTAAAAAGGGGCTTAAGAAACGTTTTGTGGCATGTTCCAAAATGGATCAGATAAGGTGAATAAGGCTCCTTTCCTCATAATCTTCAAGGGCCACCCACAGCAGGTCTTATCTGCTCTAACATGGTGCACACCAAATAATGACTGGCTTCTCATCAAATAATGCAATAGATCTTGTCCTGGGGTGCTGTGTAATCAGTATTAATCACAGATCATTAGGAGTGTGGTACCCTGCACATTCGAATGTCTCTAGACTTCTTTCCTTACAAGCGTAACTGGGAAAGCATATGGTCTGTGGGTTTTGATAACGATCCAGAGAGATGTCAGATCTCTAATAAGATTCCTCAGATCACTAGCTGTCAGTAGATCCTTCCGTGGGAGCTCTGAGTCATTTAGCTTTCTGGGGAGCATGCTGCTTTGAAACACTCCCACACCACATTCTCATGGAGAAGATTGTTTGGCTGCAGGCCTCAAGCACTGTCTTTCAATCTCCCTTCCACATCTCAGAAACAGAAAGGTCATCAAAATTAAATTTGTCTGAACTTAGCCCACGGGCTTTGCTAGAACAATTCTAGGGATGAAAGTGACTGGGGGAGTTATTGTATTTCCTGCTTCCCTTCATGTTCTGATAGAGAAACTACTACAATCAAGAGAGCATTAAGTAGGTGTATATCATCAACTACAACCTTCAGGGGCTTCAGGTTTGACCCAATCAAGGTGTATCCTCTCCTGCTATTTTAATAGGGGCATGAAGACTCACCAGAGCTGGCTCTCTCTCTCTCTTTGGCGTGTTCTGAGACTTTCGATGTCACCAAACAAGATTAATAATTACCATTTGATCACTCAACAAATATTGGCCTGCCAGGGTATTTAAACAAGGTCCCTCTCCTAGTTAGGATTACTCTTGCTGTGTGAGGAAACACCATGACCAAAAACAATATGGGGAAGAAAGGGTTTATTCGGCGGCGTATGCTTCCCCATCACTGTTATTATCGAAGGACGTCAGGACAGGACCTCAAATAGGGAGGGGACCTGGAGGCAGGGGCTGATGCAGAGGCCATGTAGGGTGTTGTTTACTGGGTTGTTCCTCATGGCTCACTCAGCCTGCTTTGAGAACCTGGGACCACCAGCCCTGGTGAGGCTCCATCTGCAATGGTCTGGGCCCTCCAACATCAATCACTAATTAAGAAAGTACCCTACAAGCTTATGTATAACCTGATCTTATGGAGGCATTTTCTTAATTGAGGTTCCCTCATCTCAGATGACTACAGCTTGTGTCAAGTTGACATAAAACCAGCTAGCATAGCCCCGTCTCCAACAAGAGAGAAATACAAACAGAAAATACAATAGTCTGGCAAGTGCCAAGTTAGAGGAATCGTGGAACATGTGAAAATTGGAGCTGGCCTTAGGTTGGAGAGTCAGGGTGACTTCACAATGGATGATGCTTGAACTACAGGCCATGCAGCGGTAACAAACATTCCCCAAATCCCCCTTAACTGACATAGGATTAACTGACACAAGGGCTGTTTTTTAATAATTTTTTCTATATTTTAGTTACAACTTAATTACCTATTTGCACATGCGTGCATTTGTGTGTGTGTGTGTGTGTGTGTGTGTGTGTGTGTGTGTGTGTGTGTGTGTGTGTGTGTGTGTGATGGTGTGCTTGTGGAAGCTAGAGGACAACCTGTAGAAGTTGGTTCTCTCCTTTTACCACATGGGTCCTGGGGATTATTAAACCCCTGTGGTCAGGCATGGCAGCAGGTGCCTTCACCAATTGAGCCGTCTTGATGGTTCTTTATGGGAGTATTTTAATAATATTTTCTTATGGTGCCAGTCTCATGATTCTACTACACACAGCTGGAAGCCTAGAAAGAGTACTTGCTGCACACCCAGAAAAGAAGAACACAAAGGAGAATTATTGAATGTATAGCATCACCTCTGCCATGACTCATTCTTCTGATGACCAGATGTTCAATAACGTCTTTATTTCACACATAGAATGTAATCCAATCCTTCTTTTGAGTTGATTCAACATCCCAGCCAAGTAGAAAATTAAACTCAATGTTCAGAATCTCGATATAAATCATAGATGAATGCGGATTCCCTAGATCTGGAGACATGTGAACTAGAAACAGACATACACCTGCTTTCAATGTGTGACTGTGAAATAGCACAGAAGAAATCAACACAAGCATTCTCATTTGTCAAGCTGCAGAATAAGGAAAGACTGCTAGTTTGTGGCTGTGATGAAATCCTGCTGGTAAACCTTCTGGTCCCTTAACTCAGGGAAGTGTTTCTTTCAGGGGAATTTTCCTCATCAGGGACCATTTAATGATGTATAGAGATATTTTCTGCTGTTGTTGTGACAACTGGGGAAGAAAGGCTACTTCCATGGAATAGGTAGAGGTCAAGAGGGACATTAAAGATTTTACAATGCACATTATGATGATCAGTCTTCCATTACTGTAACAAATGACTAAGATAAATCAATGTAAATAGAGGAAGGGTTTGTTTGGGCTCCCAGTTTCATGGCTTCAGTCTATGGTCCTGTGATCTCATTGCTTTTGGTTGATAAAGTAACATATCATGGTGGGGTAGGAGTGGAGGGTCGGGGAGTGGGAGGCATGTGGTAGGATGCAGTTGTTCACCTCATGGTAACTGAGAAGTGAAGGGAAAAGAGATGGGGCTGGGCTCCCAATGTGTCCTCCAGGACTGTGCCTGCAATGATCAAATTTCTTCCCACAAGCACCACTTTTCTCTTGAGAGTGCCATTTCTCTATGGAATCGGAGGCTGATCACACATAGGCCCTTGGGAATACTTATCAAAACCACTTATGCACACAGGACAATTTTCTGATTAAAGAACAAAAACAAAAAAACCTTCCAGACCTCAAAGATCGACAATGAAAAGGCTGAGAAACCCTGACCTGAGGATAAAGAGGTGTTTTGATGAGGCCCACAACCAGCTGCCTCACCCACCATGGCTTATGGCCCCTAGTTCCCTCCTTCCCAGAGCTTCAACCTTTTCTATTTTCCCTGTAGGCAGCATCTGAACCAAACACTCAGGGTGTGTCTTCACAAATGTCAACTCCATAAGCTTGGGTGCAGAAGGAAGGCATGCTAAATAATCTTACTGCCTTCAATAGTCAAGTTTGCTTCCTGGCTTCTTGGACAGTTCAACTCTTTCTGAAACATATCTGTTTGATTCTTGACCCTTGGTTGTGAGCCTGCCCTTTAACAGATAAGCTCTCTCTCCAGCCCATGACTCTGACCAGTGTTGTGGGTCTGTGCGTACAGACACAGCTTTTTGCAAGGCACAGCTCCAGTTAATTCTTTTTCTTTGCTTTATCATCCTCCAAACTCTCTCTATGGAGAAGATCCTGGATGGAAAAGCTTCACATCCAATCTGAGTTTTGACATGGAACTGAATTTCAATGGGTCTCTGCCACTCCTTGGTTTCATTAACACGTGCTATTCCTACTGGGGGAATTACAAATGGCTTTTCTAGTCCTTGGTGGCCAGGATCTTTTGATCTATCTTTTCCTTTTCTGTTTAATTACTCCCTGCTTCATCTCCTGCAGTAATTTCTTGTCAATTCAGCCAAATAAATAATAAACATTATTAAGTTTCTTCTTTTCAGTAATTTCCATCAGAGCTGAACAGCTTCACTCTGGAAGTTATTTTCAAGTAATCACAGAAAACATGTATCTACACATCACCGGTTTACAATGCGGAGTAGCACTTTTAGGGCCTTGAATATCAAATTTCTTAACATTTGTCACCAGTGCTAAGACCAACTCACGCGTACTAGGTTTTTACTATGATAGTACCAAATTCAGCCATGATTTTTGTGCAGGAGGACTGAGGCTAGAGGATCACATTGTGTCGCCACTATTCCTGCAGAGACGTGAGCAAATAGCTACTCACTCCATAAAGGGGACCGACGATGACGACGATGATGATGACGATGGACCAAAACGAAAACCACTTTAGTGAGCTAACGAGTTTCACGGAGTTCTTTACAGGAGGATGAGTGAAGGGTTACTTATTGGAGCAGCAGCGACTCAAAGGCAACTGTGTCACCAAAAGCCAAGTCCAGATTGAGTGGTGTATCATGAAATCTGGAAACCTCGAAGGTGGTGGAGAGCCTACAGGAGGCTGGACAGGGTGTGCAGTGTCTCTTCCAGGCAGCTCTGATAGACTAAGAATTTCTCTCAGCAATCCTTATGGTTTATATAAGCTTGGGTGGGTCCTGATGCATCTGGTCAGTTTAAGGGACTCCTGAACCTATTTCGAGTTCTTTACTTCCTGGGTCTTAAGGGATTCCCGTTAGAACACCCTGAGTCTTAAGGCATTCCTGCAGGATAGACTGCCGTCTCAGAGGAAATTGCTGTACAACAGACGGTGATGAATGTTTCCCAACATAAAGTCTTAACAAGATACTTCTTGCTTTTTACTTCACACAAAGGTCATCATTGGCTTGGATACCCCTCTTTCCTGCCTTCTTTCAGAGACCTTGCTTCACGCTGACTGCTTGCTCTGCCTTCCCCGTGAGGTCTCCGTGCTTGGCATTGCGGGTGAAGCAAGACATAAAAGCCACAAGCTTCCACTGCCTCAGGCTGGGCATGACACACACTGCTTCTGACTGCACGTCACTGGCAAATGCCAAGCAATACGGCTCCCTGTGACATCAGCACGGGGAGAATGCACCTTACCAAATGTTCAGGAAAGGAGAATGCAGACAAGATTTCAGAGATAAGAATTTTCTCTGCTTATCTGAGAGCTGATGAGTTGGTGACATGGGGGGTGGGGATGGGCAGGGAAGGGGAAGAGGACTCAGGCGTGAGAGGCAAGAGGCTAGAGAGCGAGGAACTGGGCAAACTGAGTCAAGTGTCCTGTGGGCTGCAGGATGGGGTGAGGAGAAAGGCTGGAGAAGAGAGATGAGAAAAGCCAGGTTGGGCTCTGTAGTCTAACGGTTTCCTCTGAATTGGAATATTCCCTGCCAAGCAGAGTGGGAAGCTCAGCAGACTCTGCAGGTAAACAAACCTCGAATGGATGGGAAAGATGACCCAAGATTCGTGGAGGCCCCTCCCCACTTACAGAAACAGAAAAGAACTTCTGGGGAGGCCATTCTGACCAGCTCAGCTGCACAGAGATCTCCCAGACCCGTTGAGCTGCCTTTAAATTGTACAGAGAGCTCCAGGGTTGCAGCTTTTGTGAGAATTCACTCATGTTGAGGGGGACTTTTTAGTGATGGAGTGCCTTTTGAGTCAGCCTTGTTTGTGTAAAAAAAGCTGTCACCCATATTCTGTTATTGACCCCTAATAAAAATTGGCTCACCTGGGTAGGCTTTGATATAACCATTAGTTTGGTCTGTTGTGGTTTCCCTTTCTGGGATGAATAGGTACGTGTGTGTGTGTGCGCGCGCGCGCGCGCGCGTGTGTGTGTGTGTGTGTGTGTGTGTGTGTGTGTGTGCATATGTGCATGCGTGTGCTGTGTTAAGAACAAGATAATAGGGGCTTGCCTCTGCTCCTTAAAAGGATCAATAGCCTAACAGCATCTCCAAGCGCAAGGTCATATTCCCTTTAACTTAACCCCATAAGCCTGAAGCGGGGCTTTTGTGTCTCATACTTTTCCTTCTGTCTGCATGCTCCTACTGATTAACAGTGACAGCAAGGCTCTAAAGAGGCCTCCAGACCTTAATAGAATGTGAGTGTCCCCAGCAGCACATCATTGTTTACAGTTTCTGTTGTCACAGGTTTTTAATAGGGTCACTTTAGCCTGTCTGCAAACGTACCAGCTCTCTTTATCGCCTTGCATCGACTGCTTTTGATACACATCCAAATAAGGGGTGGTTTGCATATGTTTAGGACACATATTATTTTTAACAGTCACAACAAAGGGTCCAGGAATGTCGAGGTGATATGTGACTCCTCATGCAGTGAACACTGACTCCGTGACTTTGGTTCTCTTCCCTGCCAGGGGGACCTGGCATCAGGGCACCATCTTAGTCTGTTTCGGTTTCTGTGACATAATCTCATTGGCTAAGTAGCACTCTCAGACAACAGAAATGCATCTTGCCCAGCTCCAGGGTCTGGGAAATCCAAGGTCAAGTGAACACTCAGGCCCTGGCTCCTAGATCGCAAGGCACAACTTGCTGTGTTTGCACACAGTGGGAGACACAAGGCAGCCCTGTGGGGTCTCTTTTACAAGAGCCCTATCTTTTCTAAGGACCCCAAGTCCATCCCTGAAGCTCAACCCACATGACCTAATTATCTCCTGAAGACCCTGCCTCCTGTTACCAACAGTGATCTGGTTTCCACATATACATTTTTCTTTTCTTTTCTTTTTTACAGTCTACAACTTTTATTTCATTGGAGGTGCCTACTAAGTTATGAGATCATGGAAACAGGCTCCACGTAGCTCAGGCTCCTTCTCACAAAGTGTGCTTCTCTGGGAGGGAAACCTGGTGCTTCAGTTGAACCCAGGTTCCTTTCTCTTTGGGTACCCCTTTCTTCTTCTGTTTTTTTTTTTTTTTTAAAAAAAAAACCTTTTTATTTTATTTTACTTTTGAAATTATAATTTAATTACAACATCTCCCTTCCATTTCCTCCCTTCAAAAAGTACAGAAGCCATAGAGGGGTGCTGCTTACTGGCTTGCTCCTCATGGCTTGTTCAACCTGCTTCTTTTGTTTTGTTTTGTTTTTTTGTTTTTGTTTTTTGAGACAGGTTTCTCTGTGTAGCTTTGCGCCTTTCCTGGAACTCACTCTGTAGCTCAGGCTGGCCTTGAGCTCACAGAGATCTGCCTGACTCTGCCTCCCGAGGTGCTGGGATTAAAGGTGTGCACCTGGCTCAACCTGCTTTCTTATAGCACCATGGACCATCTCATCCCAGGGTTGACTCCTTCCACAGTGTGTTGGGACCTCCTCCATCGATCACTAAGAAAATGCCCTACAGGCTTGCCTACAGTCCAGTATTATGAAGGCGTTTTTCTCGATTGAGGTTCCCTCCTTTCAGTTGATTTTAGCTTGTGAAATAAACACTAGCTCGCATATCTTCTTGCCCTGGTTCTGGGTTCCACCCATATTAAAAAGACTCCTGGAAATTCTCTCAACAATTTCAAGGCATATTTAGTATCTCTCTTAAGGGTTCTTATTAACAAATCTTGTCAGCTGCCCCCTGGTGGTCCTGCTGCAGCTTTCTTTTGTGATGACTCCCACAGTGTTCCATCATGGTTGCCTACTAATAACCCAGCCACACTCAGGAGCCACTGCCTCCAACATACCACACTGACCACAAGAAATTGGAAGTATTATACCTTTCCCTTCTCATGACCCTCTCCGCACCCCAGCATCTCACAGCATTTCAATAAAAACAGTGTCTTCCATCCTGACTGCAGCTGCTCTCTCCCCTGCCTCACACGATCTTCCACAGAAGCAATTTCCATTCTTCCTCAAAGCCTTCTCTTCCATCATTCACCAAATCCCTTGAGTCCTAAACTCAGCTCTTTTGGCATGAGATGTGTTTTACTTTAAAGCTCTCTCTACGGGAAGACACTGCTTCAGAAGTAGAGGAAATTAAAAGGCGGTGGCAATAATAAAAAGAAGGGAAGAAAGCGTTCAGATCCAAGCAATCCTCCCCAAAGACGTGTGCTTGTCTTGTCTTGTCTGGCCATTTGAAAGGGTTGAATTCTTGCCTGAGAACAATTCTTGGTGAATAATTTAAGAAAATGACTCAACACGAGCTTAATGAGCTGCAGTTTTTTATTTTATTTTTATTTTTTTAGATAGATGTTGCCCTAACAGAGAATTGTATTCTAGAAGGTAGCAGACAGAAAGTCCAGTGGTGATTGGACACAGAAAGCATGTCTTTGGGGAAGGAGAAAACAGATGTTACTAACAGTGATTGTAATGATGAAATTCTCTGTATTTGATGATATACAGTGTGGTGGTAGAGGAAAAGTAGGCAGGGTAGGCACAAGCTACAGGGTTTTCTGGAAAGTGGAAGGTGAAGAACAGAAGTCAGACAGTTTGGGAGGATCAGCTGGGGTTGGGGGGAGGATGCAATGGATAGGATGGTTCTGTTTCTCCAGATCAGTTATGACAGGAGCAGAGCTTGAGCACCCTACATAGGGGCTCACTCTTTCTGAGGGAGCTGATCTGTGGGTTTGAGTGACTAACATAGGCAGAGTTGTTAAATCTTGGTTTCTCTTCTATGAGATGCTAGAAGGTTCTGTTAGCCTGCAGTGGACTGGCAGAAGACACTCTAGTGAAGTTGAATAATCCCTTGTACTTATGGAGGGCATTAAATTCCCATTAGTGGTTTGAATGAGATGTCCCCCACAGTGTCTCAGGCATTTGAATACTTGGTTACCAGGTGGCACTGTTTGGGTAGGATTAGGAGGTGTGGCCTTGTTGGAGGAAGTATGTCTGTGGAGGTGGGCTTTAAGAGTTTAAAGTCTCATGCCATTTTTGAGTTTGTTTTCTATGCCTCCTACAGGATGCGAGCCATCAGCTTCCTGTTCCTGCTGGCCTTCACTCTGCCATTATGGACTCTTATCCATCTGGAACCTGAGTATATGCTTTCTTCTACAAATTGTCTTAGTCATGGGGTGTTATCACAGCAACAGAAAAGTCCCTTCTCTCTAGTAACTTTTTAGTTCATGTTGTCCTCACTTTTGGCCCAAATCTGTGTGTTCTCTTTAATAGTAGCTGAAATCATGACCTTCAAAACAGTTTTCAGAGGTAGACTCATTTAGTATCATTAGCCACTATGGAAACATGAGGCTTCATCTGCTTAGGTTAGAGCCTAAAGAAACCTCAGAAGCTGCCTTCTCCTGTTTGGTATTCCACAATCATAGTTTATTGACCCAGTTCTTACCTCTTGGCCTCTTCTGTGTACCACTCATTGTGCAGAGTGAGAGATGGTGAGATACAGACCTACTAATGGACATGGCTCTTCCATTGGTGAGATTTATAGGAAAAGAGCAGCACTGGATACTATGGGATTTGAACAGAGAGACATGTAACTCACCTTGTGTGATATTTTGTTTGTGTTCTGATAAACAAAGCTGGCTTGGAGTCAGAGGGCAGAGCTAGTCTCCAGTTACCCGTAGAAGTCTGTATAGAGAAGAGACAGGAAAAGATAAGGAGGAGCAAAGAGAGGCTCTCAGCCCCTTTTGGTCAGAGAAACCAGAAAGGTAGGAAGTGACTGTGGCTGCTCCCCTGCTTCTCTGATCTTTCAGGTTTTCACCCCTATATTTGACTCCTGGTTTTTACTGATAAGGTTAATTAGATCTATGCTTCATCTGGTGTCCAACTTTTGGGGGCACGAATTCACAAAATAGCTGCTTGGCAGTGGCTTTGCAGCCACCGGCACACGTTGGAGCCACACATGGGAACCCACCCAGTGGAGTCACCTCACTGCCTGCTGGCTTTCCCTTTCTTCCCCAAGCCCTCTGAGCAAGTCTGGGATTTTCCTGTTGCAGCCTCTCTACAGCAATCTCCATAAGCCCCAAACTTCACAGATGCCTGGGCTCCAAATGCCACCAGAGTTAGCCTCTCACCACCATCTAGCTCTGCCTTCAGGCAGCTCTCTGCTTTCACTTCCTGCCAGTCACATGTGCCCATGTCTACCTTTCAGATGGCTGGCCCTTTGGCTCCTTTTCCAAGTGGGCTGTAGGCTTTCTCTGGATCCCCTCCACAGGCTGCTGACACAGATTAGTGGCAGCTGTCCTCAGCCAGGCTGTGCACTGCCTGTGTTCTCTGCTCAGATGTGCTAAGCAGCAGCAGCCAGCCTCACACCTCACTATCATCAGCAGCAGATTTAGTGAGACAACTGGGAATTCTTGTTTAAGTTTTCAGCAGTGAACCACAACCATGCCTAACAGCAACATTCGAAGTCTCCAAAAGGAGGGGTCCCACAACAATGATTCCACCTGGACTATAATAATGTCACTAAGCTGACAAACACCACCTAAAGATTGGCTCTGGACTACGAAGTGCTCAGGAAAGTTTCAAGGTGGCTAGCTGAGATGGTCCAGCTTCACAGACCCCTTTAGCCAGGACTTGACATAAGCCCTGCATTTTCCCATTACACAGAGACTGGACAACAAATGATATAGCTACCTTTCCCAGGACTTGACAATTACCCAATTTTTTTAGGGTTCCTTAAAGTTGTCATCATCCCCAGACAGCAGGAAGTAATTTTAAGAACACAAAGTCCATGTTCCCAAGAGGTAGGGTGGGTGGATTTTGGTCTTTCAGGTGTTTATGGATATTTGTCATTGTTTAGGGTGGTGGTTACAAGTTGTTATTGGTAATGGTCAGGAGAAAGCTAAACAAAGGAGATTAGATTCGGGGATCTTGTTCTAAAATGAAATGGGGGGGTAAAGAAATAGGATAAAAGGGTAGATTATTGAATCTACTTTTAAACCAAAAAAGCAACTACTAGTTTTAAATATTTTACATTTTCTTGGATTTTTGTATATTGATAAAAATTTGAGGTTATTTTTGTTATACTGTAACTATGTTGTCGAAATGATAGAATAAAAAGGTAGATTATTGAATTTACTTTCAAATAAAAAAGCAAAAGCAACTACTAGTTTTAAATATTTTAAATTGATATGGATTTTTGATATTGATACAAATTTAAGGTTATTTTTGTTAGAACATACTGTATATATGTTTCTACTTTTATTCAAGATATTGTACCTATACAGCTCATCTAACAATGTAATATAAACTTCTAGTCCTTGAAAGTTATTATTACAAACTATTTAGGGTAATAAAGAAATGCAGGTCAGTAGTTAGTCACCTATTACTATCAACCTTGTAGTCATGTTAGATATATTTTCAAGGTCAAGTAGATATATTTTAGATAGACAGGTGGTCTTCAAACACTTCAGAGACCTGCAGAATAAGATACTTTAATAACATAAGGTTTTTCTTTTAATGGACAATGAGACATATCTGCTCCTGGCAGCACCAACCTACTTCAGAGAAGATGATGGACATTGAAGAAACTTCATATGGAGTTTACTTTCTTTGTGATAAAAGTTAGCCACTGGTCAAGAAGCTGCCCTTGCCTTGACTGCTGACAGTATGTTGTCCAAACTGGACAAGCAGGACACAAAAGAAAGTGACTGCCAAACTTTGCCAAGACAAGATGTGACAGTCCTTCAAAAATCCTGCTTCACAGAAAAGTCTGTCAGTTATTCTAGGCCTGCGGCTGAAGATGGATGCTCCAACATTGCAGAGGAAGCTTGGGTGACTGTCCAGGCAGTCAGCTGTTTCTGTCATTTCTTAGTTTTAGAAGTTGTTTGCTCTGTATTTCCTGTTTACTCAGGTAATAGTGTATCCTTCTCAGGTCTCTGATGTAGAGAAAGACTAGATATTTACAGTTATAATTTTCGTGTTAACAAATTCAGAAAAGAAATTCACAAAAGAGCCGAAAATATATAAGGTTGAGAGACATGAAAAGATAGTTTTGGGTTGGTAATGCAAGTTGGGATAGAAAGTGAATTAGGTACAACACTTTGGACTCACCAAGATAGGATAAATAATGGAGTATTTTCTTTGAATTTGTCAAATGCTAATGGACTAGACATTGTTAATGTAATTATTGCCTGTATATATTTATATGTAGTTATTGTACTTATTGTATATATTTTTCTATGTTAGTTAAAATCTTCACTTTTTGTTTAGACAAAAAGGATTAAATGTTGTATGATATTTTATTTGTATTCAGATAAATAAAGCTAGTTTTGAGTCAGAGGGTGGAGCTAGCCAATAGTTAACCATAGAGATCTGGAGGTCTGTACAGAGAGGAGTCAGGAAGTGAAAAGGCAGGGCAGAAAGAGAATCTCAGTACTCTTTGGTCAGAGAAACCAGAGAGGTAGGAAGTGCCTGTGGCTGCTCCCCTGCTTCTCTGAATAATGTAATAACCAGTGTTTTCAATTTACATTCATCAGATGTTAGCTTTTTTGAGACAGAGTTGAGGAGATGGCTCAGTGCTGGGTTTGACTGAGAGTCCTCGTGTCTAAGAATAAGGTTGAAGAACAGTTGAGGATGGTTCCCAGCCTCGATAATAGTGAAGAAAGGGCACACTGGTCTCACGTTTCATCTTGGAGAAAATGCCTCGAGAGCTTTGCCACTTGGTGTAATGCTGGACACTGCTGTGCTTAGTGTTGTCGTGGTATGCCAAGATGTGTTCCTTCTCTTTGTTTCTTTGGGGATTTTTATTATGAAGGGATGTTGAGTTTTTACAAAGGCTTTTCTCTGGATCTTTTGAGCTGACCATGTGACTTTTATCCTTGATTCTCCTTGTATGGCTTCTATATGTTGAACATTTCTCTCCTTCTTAAACTGAAACCAACTTGGTCACAGTGTGAGACCTGCGATCTTTTGGGTAGGCCACATGTGTCTAGAAATTTATCCATTTCTCCTAGTTTACTGGTGTTTGTTCACAAGGTATTCTCTATTCTTCCACTGGATTTTGGTGCTGCCTGTTTGGTCTCTAATCTTATTAATTTGGGTCTTTTCTTTGTGTTGGTTTGTGTGAGGTTTTGCCAAATCTTGTTTATCTTTTCAAAGAAACACTTGTTTCTTTCATGAATCCATCATATTCTTACTTTATTCTCCACTTCACTAATACAATTGATGGTTTTTATTATTTTTGTACTAATTTTTAAAGCTTTAATTAATTATGTGTGTATAAATGTTCGCGCACGTGTGTGTGCGTGTGTGCGTGCGTGCGTGCGTGTGTGTGTGTGTGTGTGTGTGTGTGTGTGTGTGTGAATGCACACTCTCTGCACACAGGGAGGCCGGAAGATTGTGTGAGGCCCTTTAGAGCTGTACTTATAGATGTTTGGGGGTGCCAGCTTGTTTTATGAGTACGAGGATCCAAACTCTCATGATTGTGTAGCAAGCCCTTTTAAACCCTGAGCCATCAGGGCAGGAGGACTCCAGGATCAAGGCCAGGTTGGGCTGCAGAGCAAATGTAGGCTTCCCTGTGCTGCCGAACTGTCTTCTGTGTGTTTAGTTTGTGTCTCACCTTTTTTCTACACCAAGATATTTAAGGTTTGGTCTTTTGACTGTGTCTCAGAGTTCTGGGAAGTTGTGGTCATGATTGCTTTTTATTTTCATTTATTGCAATTGTTAGCACAGGCCACATGGCCACCAACACTGTGCAGACTTGTATCTCCAATCATCAACAGTGTCCTGAGGGACTTTCTATTGATATCGCCTTCTAGACTGAGTGGCATTTCCCTGCTTCTTAAAACATCTAGCACTTTTATGTTATACACTAGACCTTATGGGCAATGAACTTGAGATCCTGGGTTTTTATTTTTCATGAGGAATGTTTATGTTTTTCAGTTGCCAGTTAAATGGTTGTATGGACTTGGTTTTATGCTTAGGGCAAATCCATGAGATATCTAAGGTGTAACTCTTAGCCTTATGGGATGAGAGTCAACTCTCTAATTCTGATTTCCCTGAGGGTCTTGTTAAGGCCCCATGTAACAGATCATTAGGGAAGGTACAGAGATAGTTTTACCTTCTATCGAGGATCAGAAAATCATGGCCTATCAGTAAAATCTAACCTGAGTAGAAATTGATCAGAGAAAGCTCTGTTTTTTAATAATTTGTGTAATTTCACACTAAAATTGCATAATTGAATACTTGTAGCAGTGTATGGCCTTCAACATGTCAGTATCAGATCCTTCTGGAAATGTTCGCCAACTGCTCTATGGCATTGCTCTGTCACAACTGAAAGTGAGACTCCACAGGGCCCATGTGCTCACCAGCACTGTCTTTCTTCTCGTTGTGTTCCTCTTTGTTCTGTGAAGCCGGTTGCCACTCTGCTGGATCACAAGGGCTGGTGATGAGACTACTCTCCACCGCTGTAATCCTACAGCTGGTGGGAGCCTGCTCCGGAAGGCATCCTGACTGCCATCTGCCAGGAAGCTTCCCCTGCTCCCTGGTCTCTGTTTGAGGCAAGAAGATCTGGTCCATTTTGACCCTCTTTGTCTTTATGAGTTGAGGAACTGGAATTCTCCAGTGAGGGAGAGCCAACTCTTTCCTTTCCCTAGACATCTCTGAACCCCTTGTTCTTCCCAGGATCCCCTGCTTTCTCTTTCTCACTTCCAGGTCTTGATGTTCTTGACACATGTTCTTCCCATCGGGGGAAAAAAAAAAGACTCTCAATATTACTGAGATACACCCCGGAAGTTTAAATCCCCTGTAAGTGTGAGAAGCTATTGCCCCAAAGAGAAGCAGCTGACTTAAATTTTTAAACAGGAAAAGAAGCTGCCAGACCTCCCAGCTTGCAGAATGTTCTTTGATTTGCTCAATAAATGTTTCTCAAGAACCTACCATGTGGCAGATGCTCACCTCGGCAAAGGAGCAGGGAAGCTGGGGTGCAGACAGACATTGAGCACGTGATTCTGTAAATAGATTCCTAGTTAGGAATCATCCTAACAGCTCTAAGGGAAAACCCAGGTGGTATGAGAGGACACAGTGGGACACTGACTTAGACACACACAAGTGCTCCTGGACTGATTAATCCTTCCTCTGCGCAGCACTCTTCATCACTCCTTGAGAGTATTTTTGGATTAACTTTCAGTGGCATTTTGCCCATGTATTTATCTTCTGCCCAGGGCATCCGCAGTGAGTGTGATATACAGATGTTAACAGTGAGGGGTAAGGGACATACAGATAAATGCTGCTAGAGTTTCACTCTATAAAAAGCCGATGTAATCATCTGCATCAGGCAGAAACAAAGTGAGAAGCCTGTATCACGGATGAAATATTTCTTCCACAAAGTGAGCAGAGAATTCTGAAGCAGGTTCGAAAATGTGGTTTGGAAGAGAGAAGGCTAAAGGTGGGAACACGGCTGACCTTTGAACTCATTTCACAGAGAATCAAAGCAAGTGCCTGGGACAAATCACATCGCATCTCATCTAACTGAAATCAAGCAGAGTGGAGGTGGACTGTCCCTTGATTCTAAGAACACTTGCTCTTTTATGCTGGAAGGATCTGTGACATCTGAACTCTTCCTTGTCATGAAAAGGACAAAACAAAACACAACCAAACAAAAAACAAAACAAGCCCCAGGATCAAACAGACCCCACACAAACAGACCCCTAGTGTGGGCAGCAGCTGAGTAGAGACCCCAGCATTACTGCCTCTAGTGACCGAATCCCAGACACCCAGTTCTGAGGGTTTTGTTGATCCTTTAGAGGAGCCCTGTCACCTGGGAGTTAAAAGGGAAATACTTCTTTTGTAATGGCTTTAAAACAATCCCACCGGAGGCCGGGCGGTGGTGGCGCACGCCTTTAATCCCAGCACTCGGGAGGCAGAGCCAGGCGGATCTCTGTGAGTTCGAGGCCAGCCTGGACTACCAAGTGAGTTCCAGGAAAGGCGCAAAACTACACAGAGAAACCCTGTCTCGAAAAACCAAAAAAAAAAAAAAAAAAAAAAAAAAAACAATCCCACCGGGCATGATGGTGCACACTTTTAATCCCAGCTTACTGAAGACAGAGGCAAGTGGATCTGAGTAAGTTCAAGGCCAACCTGATTTACATTGCAAGTTACAGGCCAGTCAAAGAGATCTTGTCTCAGAACAAATAGACAAACAAACCCTAACAACAACAATAACAACAACAAAAACCTGAAAAGCAAAAGTCAGGAAAGTCATCACCCACATGGAAGCCTACAATAACAGGTTCATGGGCATCAGATTTTATTATTATTTTACAAGCTACTTTATTAGCTTCACTATATGTAGTGTGCATCTTTCCTTGCAACGTAAGAATAACAGACTATGTCAAAAACACAATATTCGATCAGGAGCTGGCAATGGGGGTGGGTGGGGCGTGGAGAGAGACCCACAAGAATGAAGTAATGCCAAAAAAAATCGCAACAGTATGGGCTTCAGAGGCAGGGTCCCATATCATCCTTAGAGAGACCCTCAGACTTTGGGGCACAAGGAAAAACCATCCTGAAGGTAAGGGACTCAGCGTTAACTGCTCACTGCCTTTCCCTCATTCTCCTCCAGCTGCCTCACATCCTCCCAGACCTTCCCATGCTCTCCCTTCTCACCCTTGCCTGGTGTTCTCCAGTGCTGTGCGTCAGCTCCCGTCTGCAGGACAGGATGGGTGGTCCACCATGGGACCACCTGCCGCTTTCTCTCAGGTTTCACCCGCCCTCAAAGGCAGGGCCTCCGCTTCCTTCCCTTCATCTTGCTGCTTGTTTTCTTTGTTGGTGGCCACCCTCTACGTCGAGATATTTAACTCCTTGTTCGTTAGACTCCATTACCTGTAGGCTATCCTTGCCTTCTCCTCCTGACCTGCAGCCCCTTTTCCAGCTGCTCTGGCCTGCGTGCTCTGTGCCACCAGCAGTAGGTGTTCCATCAAGGGGTGGGGGCAGAGACCGGATTTTATTTTTTTAATTTTGTTTACCTAAAACAAATGGAAAATGCATACCATACTTGCAAAATAACAAGGTTGTGTGAAATTGATCCATTTCCTTTTGGAAAACTTGACTGAATTTTTCAAAAGTCGTATTTATTGATCTTCAGGCAGTCTTCTTTTGTGTCAGTTAGATTCTTGCTGACTATTTGAAGTATAAACTAAAATTTACTGTCTCAACCCTTTAAAATGTACAATACTGGGGTGCTAACTGTCTATACATTGTGAACAAATCTCTAGAACTCTCTTCGGAACCCTGACAGTCTGGCTACTTGGAAGACCCAGTAGCCTCTGGAATGTGGGGGTCCATACAGGAATTGAGAACAGTTAGAAAGTCTGGGAACTAATCAGATGAAAACTAGGTTCCCTTCCCGTCCCCAGCCTTTGGTTTGTTTTAAGGAAAGGTTTCATGAAGCTAAGGCTAGCATCGAACCTAGTCTATATCTGATGCATAACCTTGAACTTCTGCCTCTACTCCCCGAGTGCTGGGACTGCAGGTGTGAACCTCCACACCTCCAGTGTGCAGAGCTGGGATCAAACCCAGGGCTTCATGCATGGTGGGCAAGCCCTCTGCCAACCAAGCTACACACTCAGCCTTTCGGTTATTTCTACTAACATCCGCCATCGTCACCTACCTCATGGAGTGTTCGAGAAAACTGAGCAGAGGTGTCTCAAGGCCTCACACCCTCACATGTCAGCGGACTGGAAGAGAACGTGTGGGGTAAAACTTTATCTTCTCAAGGAAGACTCTAATACCCTCCACTAATCCCACTTCTAGAGTGTCGTTGACAGAGACACTGACTCCCGCCCAAATCAAGTGTTTCCCAAATATAAGGAGTTCAAGACTAGGATTCTCTGCCTGCCATGTAATTAATGTAGCGTGGACAATTAAATCCATTTGTGTATTCCAATGATTGAAAAAAGCATACTTCCCTTTTGCCCTTTTGGGAAATTCACAGAGAATATTTTTCAACAAGAGATTGAGCAAGAAGATAAAGAATTATATTTAGGAAGCAAAGAACTCCAGGCAAGAAGCACAGTGAAAGAATGTTCCAGAAGATGAAATGTGGAGCAGAGTTACAGAGTCAGTTGGTTTGGTAGACTAAATGGTTCAAGGTTCCCTGAGGGAGAATGTCCTGTAAGTTGGTAAGATGGGGACATATTATGGAGTTTTTTTTTTCTTTCCCGGAGCTGAGGACTGAACCCAGGGCCTTGCTCTTGCTAGGCAAGTGCTCTACCACTGAGCTAAATCTCCAACCCTGAGTTTTTAATTCTATCTACAAGAGCACCAGACAAAGGCAGTTGCCAATAGCATGGGTGTCACACTGCATTAGTAAACCCAGGGACCGCTACTCAGTGTTCTTCTCCCAGCTGTGGTCATGTCGATCATTCATCATGGGAGACGGAATCGACACCTGGCCAGTTCACACAGCATCAAGAACTTCCTGTTTCAGTTTTCAGTTTAAGGAAGAAAAAGAACAGCCTTAGTCAGGTTTGTGTCTGTGTGGGCTGGACAGACAATTGCTCCAGGCATCACACACCTGCCCCATCCCCCAACAGCTCTACACTGTTGGGATAACTGGTTTACCTTACCTTCTTCCTTCCTTCCCCTTTCCTATGTCCCATCAAAGCTATCCTAACAGACTGATATGAATTGCAAATTCATTATGTGCTATTCTAAACTGCACAACCCTCTGAAAATGCACACTATCAGAAAATTTTTGTCCATTCATATAGCATCTTGTCACCTAAGTTTTCCTAGCTGACTTCTGAGGAAATTATGCAAATGTTTGCAGTGGCAGTTATTTTAAAATACACCAAAACCTGGGAGAATCACTGTCTAGGGACACTGCTCCATTTAGAATTGAAATCCAAGGCCTAAAAGGGCCAACTTTAGCCCATTCCTTTTCTCTAGTGTTTTAGAATTGTGAAGTGACATGAGGTTCCTAATGGCTCTGAGATTTCCAGTATGTGCTGATCTTAGTTTTAGGGATGCTGGAACAGGGCAGCAGCTGCATCAGTGGGGCTGAGACACAAAACAAATATTGTGTGTGTGTGTGTGTGTGTGTGTGTGTGTGTGTGTGTGTGTGTGATAAATACATAGATTTATCTCTATAGTACATGTTATTAGTGTATTGTGATAGTTACTTTTGATTGTCACTGTTACACTACCTAGAACCACCTGAGAAGAGAGCCCTGGAGAGGGATGGCCTACACCACGTTGGCTGGGGGATCCTGATTGCCTTGATTGATGTGGTACATCAATGTTAAATGTGGGAAGCACCACTTGACAGCAACCCAGATAAACGGACATGGTCGGAGGAAGTCTTTGCTTTCCGCTGGCTTGTGATCTCTCCCCTGTTGTTGCTGCTGATTGCTTCACTGAAGGAAGACTGTGGAACACCCAGGCTTGTGGACCCGGCTCTTACTGAGCTCCTGGCCTCTCTCTGATGAGGCAGCTCTTATTGGACTGTTGGGATTCCATCATGAGAGCCAGACTAGCAGATTCCCCTGTAATGTTTATCCTGTCTTCTCTGTTCCCCTACATAGCCCTAATGCATGTATGTACACATGTACATATCCTAGGGAAAGCAAATACGTCCGACACACACAATGTGTACACACACAGTGCATTGTGTGCACATGCACGTACACACACACATTCATACATACACTATAAGATAGTCTGTGGAGGACAAAATCAAACTTGCTCTGTTTATTTGCCCAACCTGGAGCTCAGTGGATTGTCTGCCTGCACTGGGAAGGAATTCCTCCTCTATTCAGTCCCTTGGTCTAGACATTCACTCAAATAAAACCAGAAAAATGTCCATCTAGATACCTGGGAAAGCCGTTATGCAGCCAAGTTGACACAACACTATCAGCGGCGTCATCCATTTGTGTAGGAGCAGGCAAGGGAAGGCAGCAGCTGCTGGTGTTCAATCTTCTTGAAGCCATGAAAGTTAAGATTGAGAAAATCTGGCTCTAAAGAGGAGCGTGCTTGTGCTTACCAGCATTAAAAATCAATTTCACACCTGATAAATAAGTACACCCAATCTGATTCCAGCACCGAGATTTGCATGTGCCTTCTCTTTTGAAGGCCACATCTATTCCTCAAAGGTAGGCACCGCCGTGTCTTGCTTTCTTCACAGTAGTTGACATGGGAGAAGGTATACAGAGAGGGCACAGCCTTTTGAGCCAGGAGCACCTGGGTTGTCATTTGATCTCTGCCAGCTATGTGCTGTGTAACTCAGGCGAGTTATTACCACCTTGATTTTCCCAGGTGTGAAATGTGAATAGCGTTAATGGTAGCTTCCTCGGGGCAGTTGGAGCACTGGAGGAGATAATGTACACCTTTATCAGTGACTGAAAGACATAAATGGTGGAAAGGGTCCTGAAACACTTGCCTGCTTAAACATCTCACTTTTGGTGCACACACACATACACACACACACACACACACACACACACACACACACACAGACTTATGACTTAATATGTTACTGAGCTAATCAATTCCAATAATGAATTCTTCCCACCCCCCTCCAGGAAGGTCAACACTCACACATTTAGTAACCAACTGGCTAAGTAATGGAGGATAGCCTTGAACCCCTGATCTTCCTCCTGCTACCTCCCAGATGCTGGGACAACAGGCATGCACCTGTTGTCCCAGCCATACAGTGCTGGAGACCTGTTCTAGAGCTTTGTGAGTTCTAGGAAGACCCTCTACCAACTGAGTGCATCTCATCCCCAGCCTGCCTCTGTCATTTCGACCACTAACACCAAGCCCAAGCACTGGGGAAGCATGGCCGTGCATGGGTCTGTGTGGACACCTGCTTGCAGCCTCCTCTTGTTTGTACACAGGAGTGGAGACACGGAGTCATTCAGCAGCTTTACATGTAACTCTTGGGCAAAACTGCTGGCCCGTTCTCCAGCAGCGACACAGTTTTCCCCACGGACTGCGGCTCCATTCCCCCCACATTCTCATGAACGTTTGCTATTCTGTCTTTTTAAAATTACAGTCCATGTGCTGCGTCCACGTGTGTGAAGTGGCGTCTCCTTGTGATTTTCATTTCTTAGCAAGTAATAATGCTAAGGGTTTCTTGATGTGTTTATTGACTGTGTATAATCTTTGAAAAAAAGTGTAGAAATTTTTACCTTCCTTA
Source organism: Peromyscus californicus insignis (assembly GCF_007827085.1). Taxonomy (NCBI): domain Eukaryota; kingdom Metazoa; phylum Chordata; class Mammalia; order Rodentia; family Cricetidae; genus Peromyscus; species Peromyscus californicus. Next base: position 97,229,140 of record NW_026294584.1, on the reverse strand, counting down.
ACATACTGTTCTGTCCTTTTGCTGTAAGTTGTAAAAGTCCTTTGTTTAGTCTCTGATTAATTTCATCTATATGTTCTGAATAGATTCTTCTTTTTTAATTTTTAAAAATTGATTCCTTAAGAATTTCCTATAATGCACCCTAATCCCACTCATTTCCCAGTCCATCCATGTCATCCCCCATCCTTAAAGCCTCCCCCCAAAAAGAAAATGAAACAGACAAATAAACAAAAACAAAACAAAACAAAAAACAGAAAAACATTTCTCTCCTGCATCTTTCCCACCTCTCCATCACATACTCATTTGTCATAGTGGCCTTGGAAGCCCTGGTGTGTCACACAGTATACCCTTTTCCCAAACATCGTTACTTACAAATGTTCATTGCAGTGAGTTGTTGATTCAGGCCCTCTGGCTTCTGGTCCATCATCAACACTGGACCCTCACCAAATTTCCTCTCAGATATCCTGATGTTGCCCTGAGTCACGGAGATCCTGTGGCTCTGGTTCTGCAGGACTGGTCCCTTCATGCTCTCTAACAGGTCACAAATGGGTTAGGTGTTAGGGTGGGCCAACCTGAATTTGGGTCTGGGTGGTAGCTGAGTTGTCAGTCTGGGCCTTCACTTGGACTCCCCCCCTCAGACAATGGTAAGAGCCAGCTTTCCTACCCCCATGCCATGCGGCCAGCTCTCCTGAGAGCATGGTGAGGAATGGAGCCAACTCTCCCACAGTGCCAACGGCAATAGAACCACAAACCCAGACATGGTCCTCAGCAGCAGCTCAGGGCGAGATGCCACCTAGGCCACTGAGATTGGTATGGCCCTGGTGACAGCATGGCCCTCAGACACCAACATGACCTCAGGTGGCAGCCCAGACCCTGGGCATCCATTTGACCTTTTGTGGTAACACAGGTCAGGGTCATCATTGCAGGACCCTGGCTGCAGTAGGGCCCTTGGCCTCAGCTTGGGCCTGGATGTCACCATGGCCTTGGGAGGTAGTGCAGGACACTCAGATTAGTATGGCCACAGCGGCAGCATGGCCCTCAGACATCAACATGGCCTCAGGTGGCAGCCCAGACACTGGTCATCCCTATGGCCTTTGGCAATAACACAAGCCACCGGCATCAACAAAAACCCCAGCTGTGGAAGGGCCGTGGATCCACACATGGCCCTTGGCAACAGCACAGGCCCAGATATCACATGACCCTAGGTGGCAGCTTAGGATACCCATATCAACCTGTTCCTCACCACCTTTATATCTTCAATTCCACTTCTCTGCTCTGTGCATAAACTATTCTGCTTCTCCTCTCCCATTTCTCCCCCACATACCTGTTCCTTATAGTGGCACCTGCCTGCCGGGGGCATGGAGCACTGGGCAGGCCTGTGGGGGTTTTACCGGACAGATTCTTCTTAATTATACCACTTTTGTAGACTGAAGTTTCAAGACCCTGACAGGTCCCACCCTGGCAGGAGCCATTTTTATAAAATAATCACTCAGAGGCTTAATATTAATTACAAACTGTTTGGTTTATGACTCAGGCTTATTGCTAGCTAGCTATTACATCTTAAATTAACCCATCTTTATTAATCTATGTGTTACCACTTGTTTCGTGGCTTTACCTGTGTTCTATTACATTTTGCTCCCGTGGGGGCTCATAATGTCTGTCTCCCTGACTCCACCTTTTTTCTCCCTGTCTCTTATTTTGGATTTCCTGCCTGGCTATAACCTGTCTTGCCATAGGACAGAGCAGCTTCTTTATTAACCAACGATAGCAACATATATTCACAGCATACAGAAAGCCATCCCACAGCACTTACCTTTTCTGTCTAATCAAAAAGGAAGATTTTTCATTTTAACATAGTAAAATTACATATAACAAAACAGTTATCAAGCAAGAATTACAGTTACAATATCTAGTCTATTTGTATTTGGCAAATTTAAAGAAAATATCCTATCATCTATCCTATCTTCATGAGTTTAAAGTTTTACATCTAATTTATCTTTTTATAACTAAGGAAAGCTATAATTATAACTATTTAGTCTTCAACTCCATCAAAGACCCCAGAAGGATATAATATTACTTGAGTAAGTAGAAAGTGCAAACAAGCAACTTCTGAAACATGCAAGGTATGACAGAAACAGCTGACTGCCTGAATAGTCATCCAGTGTTCCTCTGTAACACTGGGGCATCTATCTTCAGCTTACAGGCCTAGAATCTCCAGTATACTTCTCAGTGAAGCAGGAAATTTAAAAGACTGTTCCACCTATTGGTAAAGTTCATTGGTCGCTTTTCTCTGTGTCCTGTAGAATGTCTGACAGTTTCTTCTGTGAAGCAGGAAGCTGAAGGACCATCTCACCTTGTTTTGGCAAAGTCCAGTGGTCATCTTCCTATGGGTCCTGCATGTCCAGTTTATACAGTATACTGTCAAGCAGTCCAGGCAAGAGCAGTTTCTTGCCCAAATGGCTAGCCTTTTCTATATTGTAAGGAAACTCCATAACAAGTTTCTTCTATGCCTATTATCTCTTTGAAGTAAATCGGTGCTGCCAGGGGCAGACGTGTCTCACTGTCCAGAAAAGTCTAAGTTCTTAAAACATTTTAAATGCTGTATTCTGTAAGTCTTTGAAATGTTTGAAGATTACCTACTTAATTGAAATATATCTTTGTATACCTAGAAAACTAACATGACTATAAGTTTGATTATCATAGATGACTAATTATTAATCTGTATTTCTTAATTATACATTACAATTTTAAATGAGTTGCATGAACATAATACCTTAAACAAGAGTAGAAATATACATACAGTATAACAAAATTGACCTTAAATTTGTATCAATAAACCAAAATCCATACCAATGTAAAGTATTTTGAGACTAACAGTTGTTTTTCAGATTAAAGTAGATTTAAAAATCTACCCTTTTATCATTTCTATATCATATCCCTTTTTTTCTTTAGAAAGATATTGCATTTATAATCAATCTCCTTTAAATAAAAATAAACATTCATAAACAATATTTTGGGAATTTGGGTATAGCTTCCTATACTACTTCCTGCTGGCTGGGGGTACTGGCAATCTTATGAGGATTCTGAGCAAATTTAGGATTATGGTCAAGTCCTGACTGGAGTAGTCTGTGAAGCTGCATCATCTCAGCCAGTTGCTTGAAGCTGTTCTGGATGTTGGATCATCTGGGCCATTACTCCCATTGGAGACCTCTCAGGGGGTCTTCCTTGATGGAACCATAATAACCTGGAAGGAATCCACAGCTTCTCATCTTCTGTGGAAACAAAAGCAGAACTTCTTTTCCAAAGCAACACATCCTTAGACCCAAATTTTGAAGTCAAGATACCTTTAAGATATACATTTTAGTTTAACTTAGCAGCCCCTACAATCAAATGTCTCTCTTCAGTTAAAAAAAAGAAATTCCCAAAGACAACACAATAATAGACAATATCCAGACTCTCTGTGTTTTTTTTCCATCTTTATGTAGCTTTTTTTAAAACTCTATTTCTTTTTTAAGGACTTTCCTCCTTTTTCTTTTTTTCTCCCAAGCCTACATATATTTTTAAACACACTGTAACCCGTTTAGAGGTTTTTCCCATCTGAATCTGTTTTATTGTGTATCTTTAATCCTTTTCTGACCAGGAGAGTTTTTAAATTGCTAAGCTGCATGGTTAGGACTGAAGTGGCAGAGCTGGTTGCTGGCTCTGCCCCACTCAGCTTTTCAACATGGCACAGGTACCAATGAATCCCAATTCTGGGAAGCAGTATTAAGAAGCATGTGTGTGTTTTTAAGCCGGGAGGCAGTGGCTAGGAGAAGCCTTTTTGCAGCTGAAGCCTGCCATGGCCAGGGACATGTGTTTGTACTGCAGGCCATAATGAGCGACATGAACTAGGAAGCTGCTCTTGGCTCCGTTTAGAACCTTTTATTTAGCTCTCAGATTTTATGTGGAAATTCTTGCCAAATGTCTGGGCACCAATTGTAGCTGGAAGTTTTCCTGTGTCCTGCAGCCACAGCCTCTCAATCCCAAATAAACACACAGAAGCTTATATCAATTACAAACTGTTTGGTCTATGGCTCAGGCTTATTGCTAGCTAGCTATTACATCTTAAATTAACCCACTTTTATTAATCTATGTATCACTATGTGTTTTGTGGCCTTACCTGTGTCCTATTACATCTCGCGCCTCTGGAAGCTTGTAGAGTCGGTCTCCCCAACTCTGCCTTTCTTCTCCCTGTCTCTTTGTTTGGATTTCCTGCCTGACTATAACCTGTCTTCCATAGGCCAGAGCAGCTTCTTTATTAACCAATGGTAGCAACACATATTCACAGCATACAGAAAGCCATTCTATAGCACACTTTCAAATATTTTGTACCTTTCTCTCTTTCTGTGGGCCATATTTTCACTTTCTTCAGAGCATCCTTAAGAGATCTCAAGAGAGTATACACATTTTTAATTTTAATAAGGCTTAATAATAATAAAACTTTAATTTTAATTTTATGTTTGGTTTCCTAGGCCATAACTCAAAAAAAAAAAAGAAAGAAAAGAGGATGAATCCAAGTTCTTATCTAATCCAAGTCAAGTTTCTTCTAAACATTTTACTTGGGTCTTATTTAGGGTTCAACTTTATTCCTTTACATGTAGACAGCCAGCTGTCCCAACACCATTGGTTGAGAAGAAAATACTTTCTGCACTAAAATTATTTGGGCATTTTTGGACATCATTTGCTATGTGTATACAATGGTTTATTGCTGGGCTCTCAGGTTTTTTTTTTCCACTTACGTGTTTGTGTAGCATGAATGTTAAAGAGTCTTATTAATAAAATCAAACCTGAGTCAGGTAATGGGGTGAACACTGGAAGGTCAGAGAGATAGAACAAGCCACAGCTATCTCACCTTGCCGGATCCTCAGCTGGTCTTGTCTCCTCAGACTGGAGGCCTCTAAGTCCTCATCCAGAATGGGTCTCAGCTGAATTGCTGCTCGAAAGCCTGAATGCTTAACCAGCCAAATGCTTCCAGTTTCTGGTCCTCACGCCTTATAAACCTTTCTGCTTTTTACCACCACTCCCTGGGATTAAAGGCTGCTTTCTGGGATTAAAGGCGTGAGTCACCATGCCTGGCTGTTTTCAATGCACCTTGAACTCACAAAGATCCAGAGGGATTTCTGTCTCTGGAATGCTAGGATTAAAGGCGTGTGCTAACATTTTCTAGCCTAAGTATCTTGTGGCTTTTCTGTTCTCTGACCCCAGATAAGTTTATTAAGGTACACAATATTTTGGGGAACACAATACCACTACATGTTTATATGGTCTACATCTGTGTATATACACATTTGCATGTATGTACACATATGTGTGCATGTGGAGGCCTGGGGTTGACAGTGAGAATCATCCTTGATCCCTCATCTACCTTATTCATTGGCAGGGCCTCTCAATGAAACCCAGAGCTGGCCAATAGATTTCCCTTGCCAGCTTGCTCCGGCCTGTCTCCGCCTTCCTAGGCTGCAAGTGCACCTGCTTCCATGTCTGCTTGGCATTTCTGTGGCTTCCAGGGGCCTGACCTCTGATCTCCAGACTTGCCTGGGGAGTGCCTCAGCCACTGAGCTATAACCCTGGCCCAGACTCTCTTCTTTATGGTGTTGGTTTGTCTGTCCTTGCTCTGCTGTTACACTGTCCTTGCTACTTGTGGCTCTGCACTGAGCCTTTTAATTGGGGATCATATTTCTTCCTACTTTCTTAAGATTGATCTGGCTTGCTTGGATCCCTCACAGCTTCCTATGATTGTTAGGAAGAGTTTGTCAATTTATCCTCCCTCATCCAAAATTAAATAAGTGAAAAGAAGGAAAGAAGGAAAGATAGGTTGGGGTTTGGGTGGGAGCCACACTTGATCTGTTGATGGGTTTGTGGATTGTTCTCATCCATCAAACTGAGCTCCCGTCACGTTGAGCTGAAAGGCAGAGGAATGCCCCAGACTTCCACTTTCTTTACCAAGATATTAGATTTCCTTGAATAAGCGTTCCTCCATTTTTATAGGCCCCTAAGACAGCTTCCAGAGACTTAAAATTTTTTAGGTAGTTTTCAACAATGACTGTTGTTTCTCCAGAGCAGAATCTGCGGGGCTGTTGACATTGCAATTTGGAAAGTCTTGAAAACCTTTTGTTAAGAACGAGATGAGACCTGTTTCATATTTCAGATATTCGCAAGGGCCATAGAGAGGGAAAAATACCAATGAAGCAATCACTAGAAGAGCTAATTACATGGGGGGATTTGAGGAGAATTATGGACACACACTTCATATTGTGTTTCTAAAAATATGTAGCCTCATTTTATTAGCATATCTCTGTTATTCCAGGAACCTTGGGGTATCATTAGACCAGATTGTTATAATAACATCAACCAACATTTGTGTGGCACTTAACACTGTTAATTTTTCATTTGCATAATCTTATAGTAGTTGGATGGTGATAAACTTGTTCATGATGGAGGGACTCGGGTCTTGTCAACTCTGCCTCATCTTTCCTTTCTGCCTCTGCTTTGCATAAAGAGTGTAGGGAAGTGAATTTAAACCCTGCCAGAGGAGAAATGTTTAGGCTTTAATCCACTCATTTATTTTCCCTTCATAAAGCCTTTGGTTATTCACATCTATTAAGGGTATATAATATGCACAATGGAGTATGTATTATTTATTCACATTGTACTTTGTTTCAAAAAGAATATAAGGTACATTTTGAAAAATCCATTCATCAAGAGAAAATAAATAAAAATAAGAAAGAGACAAAGAGGAATGTCAGTGTTGAAAAGTAAAACGGGGCACCTGGGACTTCTGGTTACACCGCAGAAAGCCGTATTTCAGGGAAATTCCTCAGTCCTGCACAAACACCCTCAGAACACCAGCAAGTCATTGCTGGCTTCTTCCAATATGCCAAGCCAGTTCTAAGTATTCTATTCTCATAACAGCCCTATTTGCTAATTTACTATGATTTTTTAAATCAATCATATTATAAAACAAGACTGAAGTACAATAACTTCAATTAACTTGCCCAGTTAATTGGTCTGAAGTGGTCATTTGATGATACTTGGACTCAAAAGACCCCCAAGCTCAGAACTGAGTCCTTCAACAGAAGCCCCCAAATACATGTGCATTCCCACATATGTGCTATTAAGCAGATTTTGCAATTCCTAGTAGCAAAAGAAATATGGCCGTTCAGTAGTCCAGAGGGTGCCTGGACTGGTCTACTCTAGAGACCAGCCTAGCAAATAACCTAGCTGTCATCATAGAGCCTTTGTCCAGTGACAGATGGAGGCAGATACAGAGATCCATGGCCAGGCACCAGGCTGAGCTCCGGGAATCCAATTGATGAGAGAGAGAAGAGATACTGCAGGCGAGGGACATCGAGATCATGATGGAATGACGTACAGAGATGACCGGCCACACTAGTGGAAGCCCATGAACTGTGGACTGGTGGCTGTGGAGCCCCCATGGGACTGGACTAGGCCCTCTGGATACAGAAGACGGTTGTTTGGCTCAAACTGTTTGGCGGCACGGGGGCACCCAGGCAGGGGGATCGGGATCTGTCCCTGGTCTATGGGCAGGCTTCTGGAACCGGGTGCCTGTGGTGTGATGCCTTGCACAGCCTTGGTGTAGTGGGAAGGGGCTTGGACCTGCCTAGGCTCAGTGTGCTGGGCTCTGCTGACTCCCCATGGGAGACCTCCATTTGGGGAATGTGGGGATGTGAGGTGGCTTGGGAAAGAGGGCTGGGGGTGGGAGGAGGGAGGAGGGGGGAATCTATGGATATTATGTGGAGTGAGTAGAAATTTTCTTTAAAAAATGAAAGAAAAAAGAGAAAGAAAGAAAAAATTCAAAAGAAAGAAAGAAATAAAAAGAAAGAAAGAAAGAAAGAAAGAAAGAAAGAAAGAAAGAAAGAAAGAAAGAAAGAAAGAAAGAAAGAAAGAAATATGGCCGTTTACATCATGTATCCTGTACATTAACTGAACCATTTCCTTTTGAGTATCAGCCTTTCAAACATGTTCCCATGGCTTCCTCTATGTAGGCACTATTCTGGGTGCTAGGGTATTGGCAATGTTTAGGACAGGTGGACCGGCTGCCCTGCAGACCTGGCGTGCCAGGGAAATGTGCACCGGAAGCAAATCTGTGTTACAGGAAGAAGGCGGCAAGAGGATGGGTGTTATTGGGAAGACTTTGGGGGGGCGTGGTGAGACTGGGGCGCAGCAAATCAAATGAGTGCAAGGAAAACACTAAGAGTAGCAGGAGGACGGACGTTCTGATGGCTGGTTTGAGCTGCAAACTTTATTGGATGAAGGGCATTAGTGAATCACACCTTTGGGTTTATCTAGGAGGGTGTTCCAGAGAGAGTTAACTAGAGAGGAGAGCTCCATCCTGCGTGTGGAAGGAACTATCACACAGGTTGGGACCTCAAATTTGTAAAAGAGGGTGGGGGAGGAGGAGAAAGCCAGCTTAATAAGGAATTCCCTTTGCTCTGTTTTCTTGTCCACCAGGATGTGAGCAAGAAGCCTCATGCTTCTGCTGTCGTGAAGAAGATACCCTCTGTGGTTTTGCCTTCTCCGCCATGGTGGCTCTGTCTCCCCAGTCATAAGCCGAAATAAACTGTTCCTCCCTTTAGTCGTGTCTTGCCACTAATTTGGTCTCTGTGATGAGAAAATGAGTGAACACAGACCTGGGACAACGTTATATCTTAATGGTCAAAACGTGAAATGGTGTCCAGTGCAGACTTCAGTGTTTATTGTGAGTGAAGTCAAGACTTGGGCAAACGAGTGCCGCGGCGTCTCATATTTTGAAATGATTTCTAGTCAATGTGCTGAAGCTGACTTTAAGAAGGAAAGAGAAACCAGAGAAATTCGGTGAGAGGCTACATCAATTTTCCAGGGAGAAGGGAGTGTGTTTAAGCCCATGGTGTAGTGGTAGGGTTAATGAGAACATGCCTGGTCAGTACAGCACTGTGGTAAGTTCTATAAGAATTTGTTGGCTTAGATACAGGGTGAGAGAGAAATAGAGGGAACAGGGAGGACCCCAAAGTATTGAAAAGCTTAGAAGACAGAACAACCATTAACTGCAGAGTTCAGGTCTGTGGGTTAAGAACAGAAGTTTAGTTCTGGATAATAGAAGTTTAAGGCATTAGATTACAGCTAGGCGGATTTAATAAGCCCTTAGAAGTATGATTCCAGGGAGAGGTTTGAGGCTGGAAATGGAAATTGGAGAATGATCAGCTTATAAATTATTTTTAAGGTTACAAGACTCAGTAAGGACATGGAAATGAATGTAAAAATAAAGGAGAAGCCGACTAAAGCCTCAGGGCTCTCCTGTGTGAAGAACTGTGGAGACGATGGGAAATCTATTTTAAAAGATTTCCTTTTAGAGGACAGAGTGGGTGTGGTAGGAAGACATCGAGTTGAACCTGACGGGGGCCCAGGAAGAAATACTCCCAAGAAGAGAGCAGCTAGCAAACCCTGCTGGTGGTCAGGGTACAGGACTGAGAGTTGGCCACAGCCCATGGAGGTCACTGTCATCTTAACAAGGACAGTTCTTGGGCAATGGAGAGGTGAACAGTTTTAAGACAGATGATCAGGGTCCAGCAAACTATTCTTACCAGCTAAATCCAGCTTTCATAAATCCCGTCTTAGCAGCCTGTGACAATTTGACTTTGTGTTGTCTGTGGAAGAATCAAGTAGTTCCAGCAGAAGCTGCAAACCAGAAGAGCCAGACAGAAAACACTGACTCATGATATAGAGAACACTTGAGATTTATCTTAAAAGCAGTAGAATTTGACTGCATTTGGGAGAAGAAGTGGGGTCCAGAAAGAGAAAGTTCCCTGGAGAGAGATTGCCATGTATTAAATGGGATCTTAATATGTTTGGATCTAAAAAACTCAACACTGAAAGGCTGTTCCTCATAGCAATTCTGCACGCTGGCCCTAAGTATCACCTTAAGGCACTGTTAGCAATGTATTTTAAGTGCATCTCTGTGTTGTAACCCAAGGTTCTGTTTTCTAGATTATTGTTTTGTTTTTTTTTCCGGTTTTTTGAGACAGGGTTTCTCTGTGTAGCTTTGCGCCTTTCCTGGAACTCACTTGGTAGTCCAGGCTGGCCTCGAACTCACAGAGATCCGCCTGGCTCTGCCTCCCAAGTGCTGGGATTAAAGGCATGCGCCACCACCGCCCGGCTAGATTATTGTTTTAATATAGAGTTGGTATTTGTAGATCCAAAAAGTAATGGCACTGTCTTCCAAATTTTCACTTCTCTTTCAAAAATTTTGCAATTTATTCTTAGTTATGTGTATGTGCATGCACCTGCTTATTTGTATGTGCACCACATGAATGCAGTTCCTGTAGTGGCCAGAAGAAAGCATCAAATTGATGGAACTGGAATGAAAGGCCACCTAGTGTGGGTGCTTGGAACTGAACCAAAGTTTTCTGCAAGAGTAGCACATGCTCTTGATCACTAAGCCATTTCCCCAGCCCTTCTTTTCTCCTTTTTACTTTCATTTTTATCTTTTAAAGGTGTGTGTGTGTGTGTGTGTGTGTGTGTGTGTGTGTGTGTGTGTAGATACCTCTAAAGATCAGAAGAGGATACTATATTTCCTGGAGCTAGAGTTACAGTTGTGAGGTGCCTGACATAGGTTCTGGGAACTGAACCTGGGTCCTCTGCAAGAGCAACACGTGCTCTCAACAACTGAACTATCCCTCCTCCACCAGCCCATTTTTATATTTTATTTTAGATTGAAGGATGCATAATTGTCGCTTTGGCTGCTTAGGCTTCCAAGGCCCAGAAGTGTGGCTGGCACGTGCCATGAGTCTGCAGTGCAGTGTCTCAGCTAAACTGCAGGGACACTGGGGCCTGTTTAAAGAAAGAACTTAGAGTTCCTAGTCTGAAGTAGCCTGCTCTCCAGACAGAAATAAGACAAGAATGTGTCTTGCTGACAACACAAAGCAGCACTGGATAATAGCTTAAGTAGCCAAGGTTTCCACAGAGGCTGAACTCAACTGTTGCTTGTTCTGGTTTTCAGTGGACAGCAATTCCTTCTTGCCAGCTGCTTGGGCTGGATTCCTTGACTCTCTCACATCCCTCAGTCTAGTGTCTCAGGGAATGTAGCTAGCTCTACCTTTAAGGAGCATCCCAAATTCAACCACCTCTTCCGTTCTCAGGGCTATCCTCCTTTGTTCTTCACTCCGCTCCCATCTGTGCATCCGCCATCCATCCTTCACTGTGCCCACAGAAGTGGCAATGCTGCCAATGAGCTGACTGGCATGGCTTTGCTCAACTGAGATGGAAACCACTAAAATGAGAGAATCTGGTGTTTGGTGGTTATACCAGCCAAGGCTCTCCAGAGAAACAACTGATAATGAATGTACATGACAAGGAATATTGATTACGTTAGATCAGGCTGGATAGACAAGCAGTAACCATCAGCATTCTGGACAGACTAAGAACCTGGTATCTCCTTGGTCCATAAAGCTGGGTGCATCAGTATTCTGCATCTGGTGATGGAGGATTCCTGAAGAACCACTGATCTTCAGATCACTCTGGGAGGCAGAGAAGCTGGGTTCTAATGTGACGAAGAGTGACGAATCTCCATCAACAGAGGAGATTCACTCATCCACAGAGAGTGACTTGGAGGCTGAGAACAGCAATGCTTCTTTTCCTCAGACCTCTTGACATCTGGACTAGACAGTGCTGTCCACTCTGGGGGAGAGTCTTCCTCTTCCAGTTAAATTTTCTGGGACACCTTCTCTCAGACAAGATGTGTCTCTTAGTTCACTCTAGATCCAATCAAGTTGACAAGACTGACAACCCCAATAGTTGTGGGTCTTTGAGTATTGAAGGTTTACTGGCTAGGTAGGCAGTACCAGAGGCTTACAGCTCAAAACTCTGCGAACTAGAGTTTTATGTGTCCAGGTCTTAGTATTCAGAGATGTACAGGTGCTTAAGTTGGAAGGTTACTTTGCTGTGTTCTGATTGCCAGCAGCCTGGTGCTCAGTAGCTAGTATAATCCTTAACCTTCAGCAGCAGCCAGCAGCAGTTGGCAGCAGTCAGCACCAACTAGTTACTGCTCTCAAGACTTGGGGGATGGGATCCTTGGCCTTTAAAGCTTGGCAGCTTCCAGGAGCTCTTCCAGTGACCATGCATGTAGTCTTTCACCTACCCCCTTCTGCTTTCTGCAGGCTTGGCTCTGCCTTAAAAGGACCAAGCAGATGTCATAACAGGCTGTCAGTCTTCTCTCAAAGATCAGGCCTAAATTTCAGTTTCCTGAGACTTTCATAAGCAGTTTCTGGGAGGGCTATGACATAGTCCTTGCAGTAGCTCCCTTTCTGCACGTACTCTGACTGCTCAAGGTTCAGCCAGTTGTTTACTGTCTGGGAGTTCTCACCAAATTAGAGCTATGTGCATGGGTCAATGTGAAATGTGTGAGGCCAGCCAGCCTCCATGGCAGCTCAAGGACAGAACCTGGGCCACTGAGTCAGCCCCCACAGTCAGTATGTGCTAGGCCAGCCAGCCCCCATGGCAGCTCAAGGACAAAGCTTGGTACTTGTTCAGGCTTGCCCCCAAATGATAACTGTAACCCCCAACCAGTAAATTCAAAGGTTACACACCCTCACCCAATCATGACACAAAGGCTTGTACCACACTGCTTGCAATTTTTCCCTTTAAAAACTCCTCACCCTGAGAGCTCAGGGCCATCCTCCTCTACCCACTAAGTCAGAGTGTTGGGCACGGACCAAGCCCTGGCTTGCTTGTTATCAATAAACCCCTGTGTGTCTTGCATCAGATATCGGCTCTGTGGTGGTCTTGCTCAGGGGTCTTGCAACGCAAACACAACAGCCTCAATCATCTTCTTCTTAATTCTAGTGCTCGTCATGTTCTCCACTTCATTTGTTCCCTCCTGAGTCTGCCCTGGTCTGCTCTTTGGAACACTTCAACTGCCCTTCCCATACTCCTGTCATTGCTGGTAATACTGCCACCACCAAGGTGGTAGCTGCTGCCATCTGGGCTGCCGCTTCTCCTTTGTTACCAGCTTAGTCCATTCTACTCATGATAAAACACCATTTAGCAGGAGCGTTCTATGGGGATCAATGTAGGAAAAACACAGGAAGATCTTTCTCTGCTGACTTAAATGGCGAGATAAACTATGTAATTAGTGTACTGCGGCTTGGATATGCTACGCAAACAAAGGGTTGTGTTTCCACCAATCACAGCCTAGCTTCCAGATTCACCAAGCACTGGCTTCTTGCTGAGGTAATGAGGAAGTAAGTCTTTGTCCCGCCACCTTGGGTGAAGATAGCCTTGGCATCATTTGAAATTTACCAGGGCTGGCTCTGCTTGGATGCTGCCTGGCTGGGATGCCACCTTCTCGGGCTGCTGCAGGGTGTCAGAAGCAGCCCTAGCTGTAGCAAGGCCTCCTGGAATGTTTCTGTTTTCATGGTCTTACAGCCGAAGTGCTGCCAGAGTGATTAGAAAACACCCAAATAGCCAGACTGCTATGAGGGCAGTCCGAGCTGTTGCCAGAGAAAGGGCTGCTGGGATAGCAACTTCTCGCTCTCCAGCTGCCAGGGACAAGAGAAGGACCGAAGGACTGTGTTCTACCATTCAAAGACCTGAATGCCCAATTCATGGTGATTTTATATTCAAAGGCAGACAAACAGAACAGCAAAAAGATGGGGTGCTTACAAAAAAAAGACTTCAAGAAAACAACACAAAACTAACATTCTCAACAGTACTCAGCAGGGTACAGCAGTCCTAGTTCCTGTCCCAGAGCCCTAGGGAGAGCTGGGTTTCCCTACTCTGTCTCAGCAGCAGGTCCCGGACTTGACTTTCTCCCCTGCAGTCCATCCTTGGTAGAGAGCCAGAGTGGCTCCTTTGAGACGAGTCAGACCAGGGCGCTCCTCTGCTAGAAAACTTGCACAGTGGCTGCATCAGTTTTCATTCCCATCAACAGTGTACAGGGATCCCCTTTCTCCACATCCTCACCAGAATTGTCTTCTTGATTTACATTTCCCTGATGGTTAAGGACATTGAACACTTTTTTAAATATTTACTGGTCATTTATCATTCTTTTGAGAACATTTGCAGCTCATTAGCCCACTTAGTATTTGGGTTTTGGTGTTTAGTTCTTGGGTTTTTTTTTTTTTTTTTTTTTTTTTTTTAGAGATTCCAGACATTAATCTTTTATCTGATGTACAGTTTTGAAGAACTGGTTTTTCCATTCTGCAGACCATCTCCTCATAGAACTGAGATTTGAAATCTGTGGACCAGTGAGAGACTTACAGTAGAGACACTCCTTCTAACTCAACTTCAGCTCCCAGGAGTCCTGACTCTAGCTCCTTGACCCTTGTGAGGAAGGTCAAAGGGAGAAACGATCTTGAATAGTTACCCTGACCTTGTTTGCCATACAAATTCCCAAGCTGTAGTTGGCCATTTATGGTTACTCTTTCTTCCTCTGAGAACAGTTCATAGTCACATTGTGCATTTCTTCAAGTAGGACTAGAAAGAAAGGCAAGGTCAAAAGAACAAGGGGTGGGGGCTGGAGAGATGGCTCCGCAGTTAAAGGCATTTGATGCATTTTTGCAGAGGACTAGAGTTCTGTTCCCACATCCATGTGGAATGACTCACAAACAACTGTAACATTAGGTCCAGAAATCCTACACGTTCTTCTAGCTTTTGTGGGTGCTGCACTCACATGCACATGCCACTCACAAACATACACATATATACATAATTGAAAATAAAATAAAATCCCATTGAAAAAGCAGGGTTGGATTTCAGAGGACTCTTACTCTTTGGTCTGACAGTGTTGTTTAACGTTCTATTCCATGCCAGATCACCTTAAACCACTGGTTAGAAAGATGCTGGCTTCACACATGACATCACCTCACTTGAATTCTCCACCAGCATCTTTAGGACAAGCTGCAAAAAGTGCTCTAGATTATACATTTCTCCCATAGAAACATGACCCAAAGGCCAGGAGACCAATGGACTTTGTTGTAAATGTATCCAACACTTTTGTTTAATTAAGGGATACTAAACCTTTATAGCAATAAACCGAGGAGGAGCTATGCTTTGCTTCTGCAAAGCTAGACTTTGGTTTCATGGAAAGAATAAAATGAAGGAGGAAAAGGTGTCCTGCTGAGCACATCCTATTTCTGTCAAGTATGTTTATGACTCAATGTGGAATCAGACGGCTCGGAGTCAGAAGACTCACTCAGCTGGATTTCCAGAGCTGAATAATACATGGTAGGGTGTTATTTACTGGAAACTGGAGACTTGTTTCTTCCTCTGAGTTTTATGTCTTTCAATACATTGCCCAAGAAATTCTTTTGTCTGGACACCACAAAGGAACCCTGGAGAAGAAATGGAATTGCAGAATTGTGTCGACTATTTCATCATTGTCTGTTTCTAGTCTATATTTCTACTCCCTTGAATGGAACTGGCCCAATAACTCAATCAGTTTTGTCTACAATTAATTCTCCTAAGAAGTTCAGTTGTCTTCCTTGATGGCTGAATAAACGAGACAGAGAGAAAAAACAATACCAGTTTGGAGAGGCTGGAAGGCTAACCTTGTACCTCAAAAGGCTCCTGTGTGGCTCCAGGGGAACCACCCTTCCCTGTAATGATGGTAACCATGTGTGCTGGGTAGTTGTAAGTACCCTTAAAACAAGCTAGAGTTATCTGAGATGATGGAACCTGAACTGAGAAAATACCTTCATAAGATCAGGCTTTAGGAAAGTCTATAGGGTATTTTCTTAATTAGTGGTTGATGGGGGAAGGTCCAGTCCATTGTGGGTGGTGCCATCTCTGTATTGGTGTCCTGGGTTCTATGAAAAAGCAGGCTGAGCAAGCCAGAGGGAGTAAGATAGTAAGCAGCACCCTCATAACCTCTGTGCCAGCTCCTGACTCCAGGTTTCTACCCTGCTTCAGTTCCTGTCCTGACTTCCTTGAGTGATGTACTACAAGGTGGAATTGTAAGCTAAATATACCTGTTCCTCCCCAAGTTGATTTTGGTAATGGTGTTCTATTGTAGCAATAGAAACCCTAAGACAAGTTGGTACCAGGAGTTGGGTATTGATGTGACAGACCTGGCCATGTGTTTTTGAGAGGATTATGGAAGGACTCTGGAACTTTGGGCAAGAAAAGCCATTGAGTCTTCAAAGCTTGGTGAGCTGTTCCATGGGAGTTTTGAAGATAAGATTGTTGAGAGTAATGCAGATGATGAAGAGCTGACTTATGAAGTTTCAGAGGGAAGTTTGAGAGTCCTTTGATGACTCTATCAGGGTCATTTGTGTTAAGAGTCTGTGGTTCTGGTTAGCTGGGGCTGTGACTAGCAAGATACCAGAACCATTGAAGTGAAACCTTTGCTTTTTTTATTTTTATTTTTTTATTGGTTTTTCGAGACAGGGTTTCTCTGTGTAGCTTTGCGCCTTTCCTGGAACTCACTTGGTAGCCCAGGCTGGCTTCAAACTCACAGAGATCCGCCTGGCTCTGCCTCCCGAGTGCTGGGATTAAAAGCGTGCGCCACCACCATCTGACGAAACCTTTGCTTTATTGGAACAATTGATACTGGTCAGCTGGAGCAGAGAAACTGGCAGTGATTAATAAGGGACCAGCATCATTGAGGCTTGGAAGTGTTTCCTCAGAGTCAGCACATGCAAGCTGTGTTCCAGAGGTGGCCAAGGTTGTACCTTGTGCTGGTAGCCAAACTTGGTCATGTGTAAGCACCTCTCAGTGGCACTGGTTCTGAAGGCATGAAGAGGTCATGAAGAGCAGCCGAGGCTTGGCACTGTGAGAGGTCAGGAGAGGTGAAAGTGCAGCCAGTATAGCAGTGAAAGCCTCAAGATTTAAGGGGTCATGGAGAAAGTTGAGGCTTTGCACCATGAAGAGAGCCTGGAAGAGGCTCTTGTTGAGAGTGAAGCCCAGTTGCAGCAGAAGACCCCAGCGTTTTGGAGATGCCAGTACCAGGGATGATCACCAAGAACAGAAGCGGGAATGGAGTGGAGCCAGCTGCAGCCTAGAAGACAAACTATGTGTGTTGCAGAGGGTGAAGCTAGAGAAGTGACCCCGGCTCTTTGGAGGAGCCCAGAAGATCATGAGTGAGTTCCAGATATTGGACGTTGAGTGATTTAACCTATTAGAGCTTGTTTTTACTTTGATCTGAGTGTGACTGTGCCCTGGTTCTTCCCTGTTCAAATAACAAAGTATTTAACTTATTTTTTTTTTATTTCCTAGGAGCTCACAGTTGAGAGACTTTCAATTTTAAGAGAGACTTTGAATTTTTTTGAAAAAGATTGAATTTTTAAAGTTTTTGAACTTGTAAGACTGAGATTTTTTTTACATTTGGAAAATATTTTATATTGTGGAGTTTATACTAATGTATGATCTTGGGGATGAGCAAGAAAGGAAAGGTTTTGGCTTTACAGTGATGTGTTTGTGTGTCAAGCTGACAAGGAGTCAATTGTGCTGGATAGTTTGATGTCAACTTGACAAACTAAAGTCGTCTGAGACAAGAGAACCTCAATTAAGAAAAATGCCTCACATGAAATAATTCCTAATGCTATTCTTCTGTACTCATAGATCAGTGTCTAGCCCAGTCATCAGAGAAGCTTCCTCTGGCAGCTGATGGGAGCAGATGCAGAGACACACCGTCAACCATTAGACAGAGAGAGAGAGCCCGAATTGGAGATCTCCATCTAGTGCCTCCCCTTGAAGCTTAGGGAATCCTGCAGAAGAGGGGGGAGGAAGAACTGTAGGAGCCTGAGGGGTCAAGGACACTAGGAGAACAGGGCCCACAGAATCAACTAAGCAGGGCTCACAGGGGCTCACAGAGACTGAAGCAGCAATTATGGAACCTGCATGGGTCTGTGCTAGGTCCTCTGCATATATGTTGTGGTGGTTAGCTTTGTGTTTTTGTGGGACTCCTAACAGTGGGAGTGGGGTGTCTCTAATTTTTTTGCCTGCTCTTGGGACCCTTTTCCTCCTTCTTTTGCCTCATTCAGTTTTGAT
This sequence comes from Peromyscus californicus insignis, assembly GCF_007827085.1. Classification (NCBI taxonomy): domain Eukaryota; kingdom Metazoa; phylum Chordata; class Mammalia; order Rodentia; family Cricetidae; genus Peromyscus; species Peromyscus californicus. The sequence goes on along the minus strand of NW_026294584.1, from coordinate 97,211,122 downwards.
ATGAGGGTTTGTGCCTAATCTTACTGCATCTTGTTATGTGGAGTTTGGTTGAAATCCCTGGGGGGCCCGCTCTTTTCTGAAGGGAAACAGAAGAGGTGTGGATCTTGGGGAGAGGGAAGGTGGGGAAGGGAACTGGGTAGAGAGGAGGGAGGGGAAACTGTGGTCAGGATATTCTCTGTATGAGAAAAGAATAAATAAAAATGAGTAAGAATAGGGAAAAAACAAAAGAAAAAGAAAATACCCCCGTAAGACTGGTCTGCAGGCAGGCCTGTAGGGTATTTTTTAAATTAGTAATTGATGGGGAAAGGACCAACCCATTGTGTGTGGTGCCATCCCTGGGCTGGTGGCCTTGGGTTCTATGAGAAAGCAGGCTGAGCAAGCCACGATGAGCAAGCTAGTAAGCAGCACTTCCCCATGGCCTCTGCATCAGCTCCTTCCACCAAGTTCCTGCCCTGCTTGAGTTCCTGCCCTCAGTGCTTTTGATGACGACCTGTTATTTGGAACTGTAAGTGAAATAAACCCTTTCCTCCCCAAGTTGCTTTTGGTCATGGTGTTTCATCACAGCAATTGTTACCCTAAGACACCGTGTATACTTGTCTCAACAGTTCTTGTGTGTTTGGTCCCATTCTAAGTATCTGTACACATTTAATTCTGTGGTGGTTACTCTGATTTGTCAGCTTGATGGTATCTAGAATCACCAGAGAAAAGGCCTCTGGGCATTTATATGGGTGATTATATTGATTAGCCTAACTGAAGTGGGAAAACCCACTTACTGTGGGTGGCCCCATTCCCTGGGTTGGGATTCTGGGCTTTGTACACAGAAGAAGGTTGACTGAGCACACAGATTTGTTGTTCTGCTTCCTCACTGTAGTTACCATAGCCTGGGTCAACTCCCCCAGGCACCTGCTGCTACAACTTCCTCACAAGGATGGACTATGTCCTGGATTCTTGAGCCAAAATAGACCTCTCTCCACTAAGTTGCTTTTGCCAGGGTGTTTTATTACAGCAGCTGAAAAGAAATCCAGACAACCCCAAACAATCTCTTGCAGGTAGGATAGGAAGCTTCCCCTGTGTTGAAGTCTTGATCTCCAGCTGGCAAATTTGCTCAAGAGGAGACTGGATCATGGCAGCTCTGACTTCATCAGCGGTTTGTGCCTTGGACAGTTTGCCATTTATTGGCTTTCTTGGGAAGTAGTAGAAATTAGAAGACAGGCCTTTATGGAGGAAGTGGGTCCTAGAGGACCTGTCTTTGAAGGGCACAGCTTCCTTTTGGCCCTGTCCTGACCTCCTCTTTCTGCTTCCCAACTGCTATGTATGAGCACATCTCTGCCATGCCCCTCTACCATGATATTCTGACTCGCTGTGGCCCGGAAACGACACTGGAATCAAATATTACCTGGATGAAGCTGACTTTTGCTTCTTTTAGGTAAAAATGAGGGTGAGGGCCCTGGTGATACGGCTCAGCAGGTGAAGGCACTTGCTACCAAGTGCAACAACCTGAGTTCGATCCCAAGGACCAACACGGATAGAAAGAGAGAACCCACTCCAGTAAGTTGTCCCCTGACCTCCACACCCAAGCTATGGCACCTGAGAGTCCATACATACACACCCAAATAAATAGGATGTGACATTTAAAAACTGTTGCATTGAACTTGATCTTGGGATTCGAGCAGAATTTCTAATAGTTTCTGAAAGAGCCCCAGACAATTCTGCCATCTTGTACTGCGCCGTTCTGCTAAACAGCAGCATTGTCGGCACTGGTGACTACAAAATGACCTCTGAAAACTGTTGAAGACGCTCTGTGTTCTTCGGTATCAAGCATTACATTAAGATTTAATTCTTCAGTGTAAAAATGACCACATTCACCTCAGTAGCGTGCAGTTTTGCTTCCATCTTTAATACATCATAAAAGAATGTGTATACCAAAGAATTGTTTTAAGGTGGACTTCTTTATGACTTAACCGTAAATGTTTGAAAAACTGTTTTACATACCTATATGTCTAGGGTCATGTAGAACTTCCTTGGGTGTAAAGGGGTCAAGAGTGGGAAATGTTTAAGAAGTCTGGTTTAATGTGCATTGCCCAGCTGCCACTTTAACCCCTTTGGAATCTGATTTCTGCTCCCACCTCTCTTGTCAACACGGTCATCCCTGTGAGTCAGCACCTGTCTGTAAACAGACCCGTTCGATTTCATCAGCCGCCAGCACCCCTCCCCACTCTGAGACACTGCTGGGTGCCTGATGGAGCTCTTTCCCGATTTGATTCTGTCTCCCTTCCTGGCTTCCCATTACAAGATGCCCCGTCTTGACATTGTCCCTTCTGAGTGAGTACTCCCTCTCTCCTGGTTTCCATTACAGACTCTCTGCAGGGCTCTTAACTGGTTCTACAGCTCACTCTACTCTCCAGCATCCCAACTCAGTGGTTTGTCCTCTACAGATAATAAGCCCAGGAGAATCAAAGGCCCTTCACAGCATCATATCATTTCACATCACCTAGCAACCTCCCTGGTGCTTATCATCCACCACAGAAACTTTCCACCACAAAAATACCACTACTGTCAGGCACCCAGCCCTTGCCCTACCTCTCTGTTCCCACAGTATTTATAAAAGTGTCACTTGCCATTAATTGGCTGTCCTTGGCCTACAAATGTTTGGACTTCATCTGACTCACTTTACTAGCATTTATAACCTTGTAATTCTTCATAGATTTGTGTATCACCGTGAAACTCAAACTCTTACTTTAGAAAATGGCTTTTTTTGCTGGGCAGTGGTGGCACACGCCTTTAATCCCAGTACTTGAGAGTCAGAGGCAGGCAGATCTCTGTGAGTTTGAGGCTAGCCTGGTCTACAAAGCGAGTTCCAGGAAAGGCCCAAAGCTACACAAACAAAACAAAACTAAACAAAAAAAGCAAACAAAAAAATTGGCTTTCTTCTGCCTGGATCTACCCAGACTATGACATCCTGGAGGAGCTGGATGTAGGCATTGAATAGCTGATGCTTGAAAAAGTTAAGTTTTCTCCAACCAAGGCCCCAGAGGCTGGAGACAGAGTGTTAGGGGAGGGGTGGACAGGATGTGGGGTTCAGACATCAGAGCAAAAGAGGAAACAAAGGCACACTGCCAAAACTTCTGCTTTTTGCCAGCTGCATGTACCCCAAGTTCTTGAAGGTTAATTACCACATTTTCTAAACATAAGTAATGCATAAATTAGAGTACATATAAAAAAACAAAATGAGAATCTACCTTGTGACAATAGTCATCAATTTCAATATGAGCAAATGTGCTTAAACTTTCTTTCATCTGTCGTATTTCTTTCACATTTTGAACCATCCATCCTATGCATACACACAAACTTGCATTCATTGTCTAGAATTAAGATTATGCCATTAGTGTTTCCAATATAGCATAAGGAGACAGTCTGAGCATTTAATTTTGTTGTTTATTAATGCATTGACTCTCTAACATTTGATCCATGTTTATCACTGGTTTGCTGAGGGCTGAGGCAGGAGCATCCTTGTAAGTTTGAGGCTAGCCATTTCAGTCTTAGGTCAGCCGGACTAATTCACTTCTCTGGGCCTGGGGAGAGGCACAAAACATTCATTTTAAATTTTTAATGAAGGCAATTTGTTCATAACCTTTGGTCTTTTTGGCTTATTGAAATCCATGTATCATATTAAAACTTTTAAAATAAAATTTTATTTATTCAGTTATTGGAGGTTTATGTACATAGCACAGTGTATGTGTACGAGCGTGTGGGAGGTCAGAGGGCAGCTGGCCCCCTTTTTAGTATACACAAACTGTGCTAGATAGTTGTATGTCAACTTGACACAAGCTGGAGTCATCTGAGAGGAGGGAATACCAATTAAGAAAGTGCCTTCATGAGATCATGCTGTCCTAAGTTCTGTTGATGTGGAAGCATAAGCCAAATAAACCCTTTCCTTTCTAAGTTTCTTTGGTCATGGTATTTCATCATAGCAATGGTAGTTCTAACTAAGAGACATACACAAACATGCACGCACACACACACTATTAAGTATACTAGAATTATTTCCTTTGTAATTTAAATTTTTTGAGTTAATATGTGCCTCATTTTAAATTTATTTAATTGTTTTCCAAATCCTCCAGGGAATCTGCTTAATAAATATGACACCTGTCTATCAACCCTACAATCCATGTACATTTGATATCTTCAAGATAAATATGTTTGCTCTGGCATCCCCTTCCTTAAGACTTTAATTCTATTGTTCTAACTTCACTTTGTCTATCCAGAATTCCCTCCCCTCCATGTTGTTTTGTCTTTTCCTGGACTCCTGGCTGCCCCAGTTAGCTTTAGTTGTCAACTTGACACAGCCTAGAGTCATTTGAGAGGAAGCTTCCAAGATTGCCTGGGTCAGATTGGCTTGTGCACAAGTAGGTACATTGGGGGGTTATATCAACTGTTAATTGATGTGGGAGGGCCCCACCCCACTATGGGTGGTCCTGTTCCCTGGGCAGGCGGTCCTGGGCTGCAGAAGAACACCAGCTAAGCATGAGGCTGAGAAAGATGTCAAGCAGTGTTCCTCCATGGTTTATGCTTCAAGTTCCTGCCCTGACTTCCCTCAATCATGACCTGTGACCTGGAAGTGTAAACAAAGTAAATCCTTTTCTCCCTGTTGATTTCAGAGTGCTTTATCACAGCAACAGAAAGGAAATTAGATCCCTGTCTTACCAAGTCTTAGTTTACTCCTTCATGTTGGTAAAATATTTCTTCTAGTAGCTTTCTAAGGAAAAAAAATATATAATGGATACATATTCAGTTCATGTCTGAAAATGACTGTCTTACCTTCAATCATAATTGGAATGGGGTAGAATAATAGTTGGTAATTATTTTCTCCAGGGATTTGGAGAGCATTGTTCTACAGTCATCTACTTTAGGCTGTCATCAAGTATTTCAATGGTTCTGATAGCATATTCTTGGTTTTGATTTCTTGCTGTTTTGTTCTGTTTTAGAAACAGAGCCTCCCTATGTAGCCCAGGTTGACCTTGGACTTGAAGCAGTCCTTCTGTCTCTGCCTGTGGAGTCTTGGGAACACAGGCAAACACCATCACACCAAGAATTCTCTGCCTGTGTGTGTGTGTGTGTGTGTGTGTGTGTGTGTGTGTGTGTGTGTGTGTGTGCGCGTGCAGGTGCCTGTGTACATGGATGGAGAAGCCAGAGGTTGACGTCCATGGCTTCCTCTATCTCTCTCTACCTTATTATCTTTTTCTGACAGGGTCTCGAATTGAATATGGAGCTCATGGATTGACTAGCTGGCTGACTGACCAATGAGCTCTGGAGATCTGCCTGTCTCTGTCCGTTCCCTCAGTGCTGGAGTTGAAGATACATTCCACCATGCCCATCTGGGTACTGAGGATCAAACTCAACTCATTGTGGTTTTATGACAGGCATTTTATCAACAGCCACCTGCTCTGCCCTGCCAGCAAATTTTTTTGTTTGTGTGGATCCAATTTTCCTCTTTGAAAAAAAAAATTCTCTGTATTTCCAAATTAGTAACTTTTTACTGTAATTATTTGATTGAGCTCTACATTCATTGCTTCATTCTACTGGGCATTTTGATGAGCATGAAACCTAAAAACATGTCCTTCAGTTCTAGAAAGTTCTCTGATGATTTCTCCCTTATTTTCTCTAATCCCCTTGTAATTTCAACTGATTCAGTCCCTTGAGTTGATCTTATGAATTCCTTTCTCTCCTGCCACATTTTGGGATATGTTTTTCTCCCTCTATTTCTGAAATATTTTCTCGATTTTAACTATCAAATTCTTATGTTACTATATTAGTAAGACTTCGCATCACTGTGAAAAGTACTTGGTCAAAACAATTCAATGGGAAGAATTATTTATCTAGGTTACACTTTAGATATCTCTGTCTCTTACCCATTACTCTAAGAATTGCTGTGGAACCTACAGTTAGTCTAACTGAGATTTAACTATCTGAGCTTTCTCACAGTACCCAACAGAGATACCATCACCCCCTAAACACCAGGAAGCAATTCTAAGAAAACGACGCCCCTTCTCCCTAAGGTTTCATATTTCTCAGGGTTATGGATGATGGTTATAGGGTTGGGAGTGGAAGAAAATATTAGACTCAGTATTCTCTAAAAAAAAGGGGGGGAAAGAAGAAATGGAATGGATAGGTATAAGACATTATGGTAGATTATTGTATATACTAGTAAACAAATTTAGTAAAATAACAGCCTTAGATAATTTGCACTGTAATTTGTACTTTTATGGATTCTTATATGTTGATACAAATGTAAACTATTTTTATATTCCTGTTTAAGATAATTTGTATATTGATACAAATACAGAACTATGTTTGTTATAATGTACATATATTTCTACTCTTCTTTGAAATATTTGTATATTGATGCAAATGTAAATTTATATCTGTCATACTTTATGTATGTTCTACTTCTGTTTAGGATATTCTGTATATTATATGTATTTAAGATTATTGTCATATTGTATATTGCACTATATATTCCTACCTCTGTTATAAATATCTTGTGTATTGTCACAATTTTGAAGTCATTATTCTTTACCATACATTTGCTTATAGACTTTACCTTGTTTACATGAAGCCTTAGTCCTTAGGTTATTTCGGTAGATAAGACTTATAGATTTATAGTCACCTATGCTTGTCATCTCTATAGTTACGTTAGTTAGGTTATGCAGATTTACAGATACATAAGTCAGATGGACAGGTAATCTTCAAACACTTCATAGACCTAGAGAATATGGCATTTAAATAACTTAGAATTCTGTTGACGTGAGACACAATTGCTCCTGGCTGCACCAATTTGATCCCGAGAGAATGTTGGCCTTCTAAGACATTTCCATTTGGAAGTTTGTCTTCTTGGCACAAAATGGCCTACTGGGCAAAGAACTGCCCTTGCCTCGACGGCTGACAGTACGAATGCAATGCTGTCCTTTCTGGACAAGCGGGACACAAGGAAAGTGACCACTGTACTCTGCCAAGACAGGGTAAGATGGTCTTTCAAAATTTCTGCTTCTAAAAATGGTCTGTCAGATACTCTAGGCCTGTAGCCAATTTGAATGCACCAACAATGCTGAGAAACATTAGGTGACTGTCCAGGCTGCCAGCTGTCTCGATCTACTCTTGCAAGATTCCCGAAAGTTGCTTGCATCCATCTACCATTTCTCAGGTACCATTATATTCCTTCTCAGATCTTTGATGGGATTGAAGACTAGCAGTTATAGTTACAACTTAGTATATATATATATAATATCTTAGATAGAACATATTAAGTATTAGATTCAGGTTCTTTAGGATAGGACACCTTTTGGAATGATCTTTGTAATATACCATTTACCTACGCTCTAGACTTCTCTGGATTTTAGTATGTGTTTCTTGCTTGATATTGTTCGCATTGATTGTAGTTCCATCTTATCTAGGTCATTGTCCCTCATTACTCCTGGACAATATTTGATAACCATTCCTTTGTATATAATCTTGTATCAAGTTAGAACCTTCTTATTTAGACAAAAGGGGGAGATGTAGTGGGTAGCCATTCCAGCTTTGGTCTGGAAGTTCCAACCCCTATTGAGGCTTCGGTAACTAGCATGCCTGCAAGGCAGGGCCAAGAGAGGGCCCTGAAGACCCAAGATCGGAATGTGTCGCGCTCTCTTCCTGCTGGGAGCCCAGACACTAGAGGTGGACTGAGGAGAGTTCTCCAGAGAACACTGCCGGACTGCACTGCGTCTTTCCCAGAACCCGCCACCTACCTATCTCTTCATTTGTAAGTTATGCCATTAAATAAATCTCCCTTTTAACTACGTGGAGTGGCCTTAATAATTTCACCAATATCCGTACATGGTCGTTGGCTCAGTAGATTCTGGGTCCACAGTAAGGAACATCATGGTGGCAGAAGTGTGTAGCGAAGATTTCTCACTGCATGATGGACAGGAAGCAGAGAAAGACTCAGAAAGGGGCAAGGGCAATAATACCCTTCAAAGACACACTTCCTCCAACCAGGCCATACTCTCCACAGTTCCATCGCACCTAATACTCTACCCAATTTTAGACAATTTGTTAGGACCGAGCTCTGTGGATCTAAGGTCTCTGGAAATGCACCCCGCCCCTCCTGCCCCCACACACCCAGTGGTTGAGCTTCCGGTCTCTTAGGCGTCTCTCAGTCTAGCCACACAGACAATCAGGGTTAATACTGAAGCTACTTCTAGAAAAATATGGCTGTTCTTCTTCATGTCAACTTGATTGGATAAGGTTTTGTTTTTGTTTTTAATTTCCACTTTGAGTGTTTCTTTAAAAACAAAACAAGTTCTGATCTTAACCCGTCTGCTTATATTTTTAAAGAGAACATTTTAAAAACTACTAATTGTGAGATTGGGCACAGCTCAGTGGGAGGGCATTTGTCTAGCACATTAGGACCAGGATAGATTCCCCAGCTGTAAAAAAACAAAACAACAAAACAAAACAACAACAACAACAACAAAAAAAAAAAACCACAAACAAACAAACCCCCAGACTACTTAGGAGACCATGCCAGGTAGCTTCAAAACCCAGTAATATGATTATGTAATTCTAATGTGTTTCACCCAGCAAGAGAAAACTACTCAAAATATATTTAAACTCTTCTAGCAATATTACATGTAGAGACTGATTTTAATATGCTGAAACAATAGGGTATGAACTGTGATGTGAAATAAACAACTAATCACGTAAAATTCAGATTTCGTCTTCAGCGTTGTCGAAACCAGTCTCGGCACGGGAGAAAGAAGATGGAGGGGAGGCAACCAAGGCTGTGCTCGAGATCTGAATTGAAAGCACATGTCTTGCATTGATCATGTATTTTATGTCTTAAAAATCCGAGTACTATCCACTGAAAACACCCAGAAACAGTCCCAATCCAGTGTTGATACATATTTCCAGCAGGCAGGTGGACAATCCTAGGCTAACATTTCCCAGTAAAAGCAGCCAATAACCTTTAGAGATTTGCCTGGCTCCTGGCCCATAACAAACTGTCAGACAGACAGCAAGCAAAAAAAAAAAAAAATCATGAACGATTAATGACAGCCTGTCCAAGGGACTCAGAAGCTGACTTTAAAAAGCCCTTACAGCTGGAGCTCAGACAGCTGAGTATCAAAGAGGAAAGTACATGCAATGGATTGAGACACATTAAACATGTTAAAAATCGTGAGCTCATAAGCAAATCAAAGAAATTGAATTGATCAACCCCAGAGAACATTGTGGGCTGGACCTATTAGTTTGAAAAATGATAAACAGAATCCAGTGACTGACAGAAGGAGTTCCTCTCTGTGGAAGTGAAAACAGAACTGTAGGATTTCAGGACAACGATAAGATGAATGAATGTAGGTATGCAACAGCAGCTGAAAGTGTTCCAGAAAAGACCCAAGGAATCACAATGTTTCTTCTGGTGAGGAGCCCGGCAGCAGCCATGAGCCTACTCCTGATGCTTTCCCTGCTAGCTCCTGTAGTGAGGATGCAGAGCTCAGGGGACCATGCTTAATGTCTCCCAGCTCAGCAGTGAAGGAGGCACACCTCAGGAGAAACCAGCAGAACTGTCCCTCCAGGGAACCTTTTTAAAAAGACATCCGTGGCTGGATGTGGAGGTAACAGGCCAGTGACCCTAGCCTTCAGGAGGCTGAGGCATGAAGACCTGAAATTCCAGCACCACCCGGATTATTCAGCAAGACCTTGCTAAATGAAACAAATAATTTATACAAATCTGGAATATGAGAAAGTCTGTTAATTGGGTAGGTATGAAAAACTTGATTTTAATTATTATTAGTGTTTTTGGCTTTTAGCCCCAGGTTTACTCCAAAAGTCGTGTCTGGGTGTTTCTAGGTCCAGCAACCTGAAGCTCCAGGCTGTCCACCTCCTCAGGGGTGCATAGGAAGTCATTCTTCTGCGGTCACTTCTGTTTTATCTTTTGAATTTTTAAAATTGAAGTAAAGTAGACATAAAATAAAACTTGCCATTTGCTCCCCTTTGAAGTTTACAGAATGTGTAACTACATACATTCCTGTCACGTGACCATCACCACCCTTTGTACCCAGAACTCTTGATGTTCCCCAGCTGAAATGGAGGCTGCCTTCCCTCCGCCCTTCAGTTCTCTTTCCTGAAGTTTCTGTAAGCCGACTGCTCTAGACACTTCACAGGAGCGGGACTGGGGAAGGTTTATCATTTGTTTTTGTTTTATTGCTGCTTTGTCTGACTATGACTAATGTTCCCAATGCTTATTGTTATAGCAGATGACCCTCCCCCTCACTCCGTCATTCCCAACCCCTACATTTTCTTTATTCCCTATGCATCAATGGACCCTTGGGCTGTTGGGAGGATTTGGTGATCGGTTAATATTGTGTTGCCTTCAAAGGAACAACAGACAAGAACTAATCTGTCATTTCCCACTTCACTCACGTTCCCACTTCATTATCAGCATTTGTTGGTATCTCAACCTGGGGTGTTAAGGATACACATAAAAGGATGTATCAGGAGACTTTCTCTTTTCTTAACTTTGATCTTAGAGTTCGGACTTGAAAGAAAACAAGCATTAAATTCTCTCTTGTTCAAAAATAGGGTGTGGGCTGGAGAGACGGGTCAGAGAGCAGGATGGGCACACCAGCTGGTCTCGCAGGCATGGCTAGCCTGCTCTCTACCAAAGAACAGCAGTAAAGAGTGCTCCCAGACTGATGGAGGGTGCTCCCCCACTGGGTTTGATTCCAGCCGGCAGCATCTCTAGGGCTTCTTGCTTTGAAGAGAGAAGTGCTAAGGCTCTCTGGAATTTAGAAAGATGAGATTAGGTGCCTATTCTATGTCAGATGTCTTCTTAGAAATGAGAAAAGGCTAACCCTGTTGACCCATGGTGCTCGTAAGTGGGAGGAGGAAGAAAAGTAAAGGAACAGGCTTTATGACTTCAATCATGGACTCCTAGAACAAGGCGGTCTGTGTGTGTGTGTGTGTGTGTGTGTGTGTGTGTGTGTGTGTGTGTGTGTGTGTGTGTTGAGTGTACATGTGTGTATGTAGGCCTGAGATTAATTTTGGGTGTTTTCTTCAATCTTCTTCAACCTTATTTTTTGAGACAGAAACTCTTAATGAATCTGGATCTCATTGATTCGGCTAGATTGACTGACCAGACAGCCCCAGGGATCTAAGGAGGTCTTTTTGAATCAATGGAGAGATGGGGTGATTTTGTCCCCACCCCAGGGACATTTGGTAATGTCTGGAAACATTTTTTTATTGTCAAGATGGGGCTAAAGAGCTACTGATGGCATCTAATAGACAAAGGATGCTGCTAAACACTCTACAGTGGAGAGGGTAAAGATCACACTGGAAGTCTCTGGCCCCAGATGTCATGTGTGCTGAGTTTGAAAAATCCTGGTTAATGAGACAATAAAGAGACTGAAGGCAACAAGCTTCTTGCTGACTGAGCTGGAGTTCAGGGCGAAGATCCAGTAACGATAGGAAGAAGAATAAACCAAACCAAACCCTAGAAACAAGAGCTGAGGGCCAATTGGATGCACCCACTACAAATATTGGCAGAAAGGGAGGTTGTGTCTTCGTGCTAAACGTCTTCCATACATCTGTTAGTTCCAGTAACTTGGCCATAGCAGATGACTCCAGACCCCTTTCAGAGAAAGGAGTGCCTCTCTGAGTCTGCCTCTCATGATTACTGTTGGCTGAGAGTGAGGGTCAACATAACTGAAAATGACTCTCCAGTATTGCCTATGTAACCTGAGGATAGAGAACAGTCTCATGCATATTTATATCCCCCATAATGTGTAACCCACTGTTCTATAGTTCTTCAATTAGTGCATATTAATTGACTAGCTGACGGATGATGTTCTTAATTGACCATGTCATTCACATCCATCTAGGCTCAGCATGGCCAGGACAACTTAGACCCGTTCCAACTTATTGAGGAACAATCTCCCATGGAGGACACAAGCAATCACACCACCGCTGGACTTGGACTCAACTCAGAATCTAAATAGAAGTAAAGCAAGCACGCTCCAACCCTGTGTGGCGCAAGCAGTGTAATCAGCTTACCGATGGCTGGGCCCCCATGAGGAACGACGGTGCTAGGCAGCCACTTCGGTGATGAATCACAGAACAGCTTCATTTAGCTCACCCCACATAGACAGAGCACCCCACCAGCCTCTGGAGAAATTAATGCACCTTAATTTGAATCAGAGGCTAATTTCAAATCAGCTATTTTACATATCTAGCTGATGCTTCTTCCCTTCCGGGGTTATTTCTTCCCCCTCTGCATGCTCAGATTTGGCTCTGGCAGCTAAATATCGAAACCAAATACTTTGCAAATCAGACACTCAAGTATGAAGAAGGGGCGTGGGCTGCATCCCAACTTCTCCATTAATGCCTAGCCTTATGCTTTTCCTATAGAGCTCCGATTTCTGCTCATTTTCAAAACTGCCATTAGTGAGTGGGGGAAGTTGTTATCTCCTCCCAAGGTGCCTACACATAGCAGAGAAACCTGAAAGTCAGATAGACTTCACACAATCCAAAGCAAATTATTCCTTAGTGGTAGGAATAGAGAAAGCCTCTGTGGTGGTGTGATTGAGAAATGTCCGCATAGGTTGGGGTATTTGAACACTGGATCCCCATTTTAGTTCACCCCCTCTGCCTTGAGCTTGCAGTTAAGATGTGATCTCTCAGCTTCCAGCTGCCTTCACTATGCCAGCCACTTGCTGCCATGCTTCCCAGCATGATGGCTCCTTATCTGTCAGGAACGGAAACTGAAGTAAACTCCTTCCATAGCTTCCTTTTGGTCATGGTAGAGCTGAGAGCCAGTTCCACACAGGACAAGTGAAACCCCAGAGGAACAGCAGGTCTTCTAAGGTTCTGATAGTCTTTATTGCTATGGCAACTTCTCTTTTAGCTCTCTTTGTAGGCTCCAGGGTTTGTAAATTGGTCCTTAGCATATGGCTCTGTTTTGAAAGGTTGTGGGACCCTTAAGAAATGGAGCTTGGAGATAGATCACTGGGGGTGGGCCTTGGGATGTGAGAGCTTAGCTCCACTTCCTACCCACACTGTTTTCTGACTGGAGGGACGGGGTGAGCAGTAACGTCTCACTCCTGTTCCCATGCCTGCACTGCCAGGATAGGCTGTATGCCTTCCGAGTGCTGGAGCATGTCCAGGAACAGGAGCACTGCTTCCAGGCTGGGGGAACAGGAACACTGCTTCCAGGCTGGGAGGAACAGGAGCACTGTTTCCAGGCTGGGAGGAACAGGAGCACTGCTTCCAGGCTGGGAGGAACAGGAGCACTGCTTCCAGGCTGGGAGGAACAGGAGCACTGCTTCCAGGCTGGGAGGAACAGGAGCACTGCTTCCAGGCTGGGGGAACAGGAGCACTGCTTCCAGGCTGGGGGAACAGGAGCACTGCTTCCAGGCTGGGAGGAACAGGAGCACTGCTTCCAGGCTGGGGGAACAGGAGCACTGCTTCCAGGCTGGAGGAACAGGAGCACTGCTTCCAGGCTGGGAGGAACAGGAGCACTGCTTCCAGGCTGAGGGAAGCAGCATCAGCAAGTTCATTCATGAACACGTTCTCAAGTTGCTTGTTGTCAGGCATTTGGTCATAGGAATGAGAAAAACAGCTAAAGCATCGTGTTTGGAAAAGGCACAGAGGCAGCCTAGTGCTGTGACAGAAAGCAATGGGACTAGCTTTAGAGCTGGAAGCAAGACTCAAGCCTCAAGGTAACCTTGGGCATCTTAGCAACGCTCCAGTTCCTGGGACAGGAGGAAAACGCGTCAGGGAAGATACGACTGACTGAACTAGGGCTCTGTACCGTAAAGAAAAACAAAACAAGACAGAGAGCATTTTCTCGCTGTAAAGCAAATACACAAAAGGCACCAGTCGCTTTCACTTTCAGAACACTGGGTTAAAACTGAAACGACCAGTTAATTGTGCATATTGGGAAAACGTTAACCACAGGTGTACAGAAGAGGAGGTGAAGTGAGATGCGGTTTCCCAGAGGGGCCACTTTCCCCAGGCACGGGATGCTGGAAGACTAGAATGCTTCCAGACCTACTAAGAGTAAGAGGACACTAGCCATGTTTCTATAGCAAGCAGCCAACAAACAGTCGTAGCTGAAAATGACAAACTTCAGTTGTGCCCACACTCTGTGACCCTTCCCTGTTTGCAGGCACCCTCTGCCTCATGGTCATGCAGGAATGCTGTTTGCCTGCTGATAGCAGAAACAACAACAAAAGTAAACACGACTCAGGGCATGGTGCTGCCTGCCTCTAATCCAAGTATTTGGGAGGCTGAAGCAGAAGAATCACAAGCTCAAAGACTGCCCTGGCTGTACAGGGAGACAAGTAGGAAAAATAAAGCAAGCAAACACAGAAAAATGTCCTGGCTCTGAAAACAGCACCTGGACTCAACTTGTAAGTCATATGTCACATCTGACTTCAAGTAGGGAGGTGGGGGGACAGTCTTTCTTCCATGTTCCTGGAGAGTAGGAGGCTGAATGTGTGTGACTAGCCAAGGAATGATGCATTTTATCCGTTTGTTGCTCATCAAAGAGAAAAGCTCAATAAGCTGCACAATGGTCCCCATGGTGCTTCAGTTTTGTGGCGGCCTGACTGCTTTGGAATCGCCTAGGAGACACACTTCTTGGGAGCGTCTATGAGGATACTCCCAGAGAGATTTAATGGAGGAGGGAAGATACAAATTGAATGTGAGGGGTCCCTTCCCTTGGACTGGGGTCCCAGACTTAATCAAAGGAAGAAAGAGGGAAGTCAACAGAGCCAGCACCCCTGGTCTACAGAGACATGAGCGAGTTCTCAGTCTAGCCGCAGGCTGCTCTGCCCCACCGCCCCACTGTGGATGACTGTATCCCCTGAATCATGAGCCCAGATAAACCTTTCTCCTTTACATTTCTTCTTGTCAGGCATTTGGTCACCCCGTTGAGAAAAGAAACTAATACAACCCCCTCAGTTGCCATTGGTGGAAAGTTTGCAGATAACCTAGGTGGGTTCTTGAGGAAGAAAAAGTGTAGTGGGTAGCCATTCCAGCTTTGATCTGGAAGTTCCAACCCCCATTGAGACTTTGGCAACTGTCACGCCTACAAGGCGGGGCCAAGGGAGGCGCCTGGGGACCCGAGATCTGGATTGGCGGGCGCTCGCTCTGTGGCGGGACCCTGGATAGTGGAGGTGGACCGAGCAGAGCTCCAGAGAACACCGCTGGACTGTGATACACCTTCCCCAGACGCCGCGACCTACCTATCCCTTAATTTGTAAGTTATGCCATTAAATAAATCTCCCTTTAACTACGTGGAGTGGCCTTAATAATTTCACCAATAAAAAAGTGAGTCAGAGGCCCTGCTAGAATGCACACTTGATTTCCTACTTGTGTCTAGGGGAAGCACACCAATCGGTGTGCAGCAATTTGCACAGTAGTGCACTTGACCTGCTAGCAACACTGCACATACTAGGCATATTGTCCCATGCCCTGTGACTGAAGTGCTCTTTCCAGGGTGGGGAAACAGTGCTGGAAAATGTACATATAGTTTGTGATATCAGCTCCTCACCCCAGAGCTGCCCACACAACCTGAGTGCTAGTACCTGATCCCAGAGGGCACAGGGATGTAGTTTCAGGCTTTTTGTTTGAGGATCTTCCTTGATGCAGCTACAGCCTGGCTGTCTGGTGTCTGGGAACAACCACAGAGTTCAAGGTGAACTGGTTTCTTTTCACCTGAAGTCACAAATGACCATAAATAGGTGGACTGAAATATCGGAAATGTATTTTCTTGCTCTCTAGAGCCTGGAAGTCTGAAGTCCAGGCGTCAGCAGGGCCGTGCTCCCTCTAGAGGCTCTAGAGAAAATCCACTCCTTGCTCTTCCCTTCTCTCATCTTATTCCTATAACCCAGGGTCTCATCACCTACTCCTCTCCTGCCTGGCTTCTCCTCTCATGGCCCTCCCCAAATTCCCCCTGCCTCTCTCATATTAAGTGGCATGTGATTGAATTTAGGTTTAACCAGATAATCAAAGATAGCCTTCCCCTCTTGAGATCCTTAACTTGGTCAGTGAGATGACATAGCAGTGTCATCTGCATCTGCTAAAGGTGCTTGCCACCAAGTCTGATCACCTGAGTTCCATCCCCAGGACCCACATGGTGGAAGATGATAGCTGACTCCTGTGAATTGCCCTCTGTGCACACCCCTATACAACCCCTCCCCCACATAAAATTAATAAATAAATACAAATTATTAAAATTTTTAAGATACTTACCTTAGGGGCTCGTGAGATGGCTCATCAGTTAACAGCACTTGCTGCTCTTCCAGAGGACCTAAGTTCAGTTTCCAGCACCCATATAGGAAGCTCACAACCATCTGTAACTTCAGCTCCAGGGGATCCAATGCTTCTGGCCTCCTTAGGCACCTGCACTCACCTGCATACATGCAGAGACACACATCTACACACACAGAAAAAACAAATACTTACAAAAGATACTTACTTAGCTTAATCACATCTTGGGTCACATAAAATAACATTCACAGGCTCCAAGGATTAAAACACAGACATGTCTTTTGGGAAATGTGCTATCTAGTTTTTTGTCAGCTTGATACAGGTTATAGTCAACAGACAGGAGCAAATCTTGATTGAGAAAATGCCTCCACAAGAGCAAATCTTGATTGAGAAAATGCCTTCACAAGATTGGGTTGTAGGCAAGCCATGAGAGCAAGCCAATAAGCAACACTCCTCCATGGCCGCCAGGTTCTGGTCCTATTTGAGTTCCTGTTCTGACTTCCTTCAGTGATGAACTGTGATGTGGAAGTTGGAAGCCAAATAAACCCCTTCCTCCTCAAGCTGCTTTGGATCATGGTGTTTCATCACAGAAAGAGTAACCCTGACTACAACAGGAGAGTATCAGCCAGTCTGATATCCAAGGAAAATCCAGAAGGAAGGATTGTTCAGAGAGACCAAGGCTGAAAATACACTCGTAAAATGTGCTCAAAGCTTTGACTAGCTGTCAAGCTGTACACTGAAGGGTGAGAGCCAAGAGCACTTAGTCAAAGAGCAATGTCGGAAGATGGAAAACTCTGAGGGGACATTTCAGGGGCTAGTGATGCAAGTAAGAAGTCTGGAATCTGAGTCTTCTGACCTAATCCCTGTTTTAAAAATGTAAATTGTGCTCTGGGTGAATGGAGCTGAATCAAAAGCCTCTGTTGGGAAGGTGGCTTCAGGTCAAAATTCTAAACTTATTCTTCCAACCTCGACCTGAAGAAAGTGCTGTGCCCTTTCTTACACTGGAGGGGGATATTTGTCCTCCTCATGCCAATTTTGGTGGACATCGATGTGTGAAGGTTTCTGAGGGGAAATGCATTGACACACACACAGACACACAGACACAGACACACACACACACACACACACACACACACACGCCCACGCACGCACGCTCGCACACTCACTCTCGGTTCAGTGGTTAAAAGCTCTTGCTGCCCTTGCAGAGAACCCAAGTTTGGCTCCCAGAACCCACATGGTGGCTTACAAATGTCCATAACTCCAATTCCAGAGGATCTGGCACCCTTTTGTGTCCTCAAGGCACAAGCATTCATGGTGCACTTACATACAGGCAAAACACTCATACACATAAAATAAAATAAATAAATAATTTCAAAAAAGGTTAAATCACTTATAGAGCACTGGAACCATTTATTAAGCAATTTTGTGAATAATAATAATAATATAAATTCTACTGGAGAAAAAAAGAATGGAGTAAAAATGTGTTTATAGAGATAATGAATGAATTTTATGAATGGTATTGTAGAGATCCAAAATGTAACATATGCTAGCAGAAAATGCAAAAGAAAAAATCACATCATCACACATCACAATCAAGCTGACAAGTTCTAAAAGCCCAAAGGAGGATGTGAAAGTAGGCAGAGAAAAATGGTGCATTATAGATAGAGAGAAATGATGCCAGCCACATCTGACTTCTTACTAGAGCAACAGAGGAGAGAAACAGTACCTTCCATGCAGCCAGCTGTGAGTCACGGCTCAGTCACAGAATACTCTATAGCTAATAGTTAGAAATCTGCCTTAATTACACCCCACAGACTGTAATGACAGAGATTAAGAGCAAACCTCTTACTCATTACGCTATTACACAGGCAATGGGTAGCCTCTTAAAAGTGGACAATAAGATGCCAGGCTTGGCAAGGGACGTAGTGACTCAGTCCATTTCTGTGTAGGCAAATCTAATGAGGATGTTGTCTAGGAGATGCTAGGTGGGAGAATCAGCTCAGCAATGTCAGTGACAGAGGAAAAGTTAGACAATGATGGCCATGTATAACCCTGATGTCCCCAAGCCACCCAGCCCTCTGGTGTCAACCTTCTTTTAATATTCAAATAAAATTGCTTAAGTCCTTGATGCATTTCAACCCCAAACACATGACTACATGGTCTCTTCTCTGTCTGTCTGTCTCTCTCTCTCTCTCTCTCTTTCTCTGTGTGTATATACGCTCACTCTACTTATTGGTATTAATTTGCCACCTTATCTCTGACAGTTGCTGTCTCGTCTCTCTCTCTCTCTCTCTCTCTCTCTCTCTCTCTCTCTCTCTCTCTCTCTCTCTCTTTTTCTCCACTCCAGGAGTAGAACCAATTACTTTCAATCCATTCCCTGAAGTGCTACTAACTCAAGGTTACTGTAAGAGAAATGTACCCAAGAAAAGAGAGAATAAATTCTATACAGCGTGGCGAGGCTACATGTCAGACATCGTTCCTGGAAGTTATTAGTCAATTTAATTGACCAAGGGATTTCCCACTGACTCTGTTCTTTCTTAAGCTTTTGATTCTTCTGTGTTGTTTGGGCTACAGGGAGCTGCGGAGTCTTTCTATTGATTCTTTCCTTTTCCCCGGCTTCCCTCCTTGCTCTGCTTAGATCTGAGGGTTAGACCCCAAATTCCTATTAATTTATAACATGGAATGACTTAAGTCTTTGCTTTATTTCTTTTCAAGGGTAATTCAAGAACATAACCCAGTATAACAACAACAACAACAACAGAACACCAGATCTCTTTTGTTTCCCATAAAGAATTCTCCAATCCTTGAGTTGTATATTCCAAGACATAAACCTAGGATTTCAAATCAGTGAGAATCCCCATCAAAACCCGTGAGCCAATCAGAATCCTTTAAGAGTAACCAAGTTAAACTAACTCTCCACAAGTGTGTTGGGACTCGGAGTATATCTGTTACTTTTTTTGCTGCTGCAAAGAAATACCTGACCAAAGCAACCTGAGGAGGGTGGGCCTGTTTTGGCTCACAGTTCGAGGGTACTGTCCACCTGTGTCAGGGAGTTATGGGGACAAATGCTTGAAGTGACTAGTCACTTTGTGTCCAGTCAAGAAACAAAAAGAGATGATGATGATGGTCAGTTTGCCTTCTTCTGATTTAGTGTGAGACCCCAGCAAGTAGAATGGTACCACCTACATTCAGGGTGGGTCTTCCCACCTCAATAAAGCTAATCAGACTCATTTCCATGGTGATTCTAAATCCTGCCAAACTGGTAATCAAGATCAACCATCACACACAGTACAAACTATTGCCACTCACCATTCCGAAAGAGCAAGATCAGGTACTCCAAGCAAAAACAAGACTCATGTGAATGATGCTTGCTGAAGAGGAGAGAGGCCCCACGTCATCCCCAAGTCATCCCCAAGTAAAGCAGCATCTTGGGGCAGGGGACCGGGGCAAAACCACTCCATTCTCCCTCCTTTCCCTCATCTTCATTTCCTGAGCCTAGAAGATAGACAGCAAGGGGGACCTTCAGAATGTCTCAGATGTCAGCTCCCCCATTCCTCAGGAGAGACAACTGGGAGTTCTGGAAGGACCACTTGGCTCAGAAACACTGGGGAAAACAGTTTGCTTGGTAGATTTCTCTAAGAAAGTTCCTAACTGTGAGAAAAGTCTTCCTCAATGAGATTGACAGATGAGTTTCCAGGAACGTGACTTGACACACAGTTGGACTAGTTTGTTGAGAATTGATTCTCTGTTATCTTAAGTAAATCTGTTTCTTCTATTTTCAATAAACCTCTCAGAGGCCTGTTTACAAATTTTCACTTTTAAAAGAAAAGGTCCAGAGCTGTGGAGATAGTGCCATGGTAGACTACTTGCCCAGCATGCATGGGGCTTTAGGCTCAGTCCAAGCACTACACAGGAAAAAATAAAAATAAACAATAAAATTAAGATGTCATAGTCCATATGAAGTCTGTAAGAATGAACAACAAATAATCATAATGTTTCTAGCTTTGCTATTTGCATTGTTTTGTCTCAATCAATACTCTCTCTCTCTCTCTCTCTCTCTCTCTCTCTCTCTCTCTCTCTCTCTCTCTCTCTCTCTGTGTGTGTGTGTGTGTGTGTGTGTGTGTGTGTGTGTGTGACATACACACTTTTGTGAATTTTATGAGAGTAAATTTCTTGGTGTCAGTACATTTTATTCTAAGTATTTCAACATGTACCACTCCCATTAAGACAATTTCAGAAATAATGACAATGCCATTGTGGAGCTCAGAAAAGTCAATATAGTGTTCAATATATTCTAAGCCAGACATGGTGCCTTAGGCCTATGATCCCAATACTCTGGAGGCAGGAGAAGTGCTGTGAGTTTGAGGCCAACCCGGGCTACATAGTGAATCCCAGGCCAGCCTGGGATAAAGTGAGACTCTGTCTCTTAAACCACCCCCTGTGTGTGTGTGTGTGTGTGTGTGTGTGTGTGTGTGTGTGTGTGTGTGTGTGTGAGAGAGAGAGAGAGAGAGAGAGAGAGAGAGAGAGAGAGAGAGAGAGAGAGATCCACATGTTCTAACTTTCTCAGTTGTTCTTACAGTCCTCTATGCTGTTTTTAAAATATCTAGGATACAGTATGGTTTGCATTATATTTGATTATCATATATTAGTCTCCTTTAATCTAAACTAATACTTCTGCCTTTTATGACACCCTTTCTTCTGAAGAGTATGAGACATTTGTTTTATAGAATGTTCTTCTAATGAATTTGCCTGATTGCTTCCTTATGATACAGTTCAAATTATACATTCTTGGAAGGTGTCTTAGTTTGCCTTCTGTTGCTGTGGTAAAACACCCAATGCAAGGGAGGAAAGGGTTTATTTGTCTTACACTTCCATATCACAGTACATCATTGATGGCAGGAACTCAACCAGGAACCTGGGGGCAGGAACTGAAGCAGAAACCGTGAAGGAACATTGCTTACTGGCTTACTCCCCTTGGCTCTCCTAGCCTGCATTCTTATACAACCCAGGCTCACTTACCCAGGAATGGAATCACCCACAGCCTGCTGGACCCTTCCATGTTGATAATTAATCAAGACAATGCCCCACAGGGCAATATGATGAAGGCAATTCCATAACCGAGGTTCCTTCATTGGAGGTGACTCTATTTTGCATCAAATTGACAAACAGCAACCAGCACAAGGTCATGACTTAAGTAGCATTATGCTGTTGAATAGATCTCATTTGCATCTGAGAACCACTGCCAAGTAGCTCAAATTGTGGCCAGTTCTTAATGTTTTTAAAATTTATATTACAAAAGCCATCATTAAATTGTCAGCACTAACAGATGCATATCCAAGACATTCCATATGCTGTCTCATTAAGTTTCTTGACAATTCAGTAGTTACTGTTATTACAGCTTCAAAAGTGAGGAGACTGGAGATAAGATAATCCTACAACCAACAAACTTCAAAGACAAGGGTAAACTCCAGACCTGTGTAACTCCCAAATCCACAGCAGAGTCAGGCATCCCAGCTGTCCATTCAAAGATAATGCAGAAGACAGACAGTGGCTGGTCCAACCTTGAGGCAGGGCTGGAAGGAGAAAGAAGATGCAGAGGTCAGGCAGGGCTCCTTTGCTGATCACCAGTGTACTTGGGATATGATGAGGTGGGGCAGTCTCACTAAGAATAGTCCAAGAGGATGGGTGTCATCCAGGTTCTTCATGGAAGTATCTCACAAGGCACTCCATGATTATGAAGCTAGGGCTGGCTTTGCTTTGATTTTAGGAGATCAATGGGTCAAACATCAGAAGGATGGGGGCGGGCAATAGAATAACCAGTGGAATCAACAGTCACATAAAAGAAATCAGACATTTGTTTATGGAATGGAGATCATGTTGATTAACACGGAGCAGATATGTTCAGGCAAGATATCAAACAGGACATGGGAGGAAGTGGGGAATTGACCAAAACCACCATGGCCCTAAGCTTTCTGCATCAATGTCAGCTTTGGAACCAGAGATGAGGATAAATGGTGTTGTGAGGACTGCAAGTGTTAGATAACTAAAAAATGCAACATTTGCAGTTTACAACAGACCTGTTGGCACCTCAGATCTCCAGCAGGGTTCAGGTGGCCACATTGAATTCAGGACCTGGTTTTTAGGATGGAAATGGACAATTAAGATTGTAACCTCTGGGCTGAGGCTCAGTAGTCACAAGAACAAGAATTGCTCTGATTTACGGATTCCTTCCAACTTCCAATAATTATGGGGTTGAATGGTCTATTCTATAAACATTTATGTTGAATATAACTTTATTCTGTCATGTGATTCTCCCTGTCAGGATTCATCAGCAAGTAAGAAATAAAACCGTACTGCCCATGTGTGCCTTATATTCCAGTGAAAAGAGAAAATAATGATGATGAGTAAAGTTCATGTTCTGATAATAATAGAACTAGAAATCAGAGCTTGTGTATGCTGTGGGGGGTAACTCCTAGTTTGAGTGTGTGTGTGTGTGTGTGTGTGTGTGTGTGTGTGTGTGTGTGTACACAAGTACCACCATGCCTGTGTGGAGATCAGAGGACAATTTGAGTGACTCCATTCTCTCCTTCCACCATGTAAGTCTCAGGAATTGAACTCAAATCATCAAGCAGGATGGAGGCACATTCCTTTACCTGCTAAGCCATCTTGGCTGCTTGGAAATTTGGTTTTAAATGAGATAGTCAGCATAGCTCACTTTACTTTGAAGGTGACTGTGGTAGTTTGAATGTAATTGACTTCCATAATCTCATAGGAGTGACACTATTAGGTGGTCACTAATGGAATGGGTATGACCTTTTTGGAGGAAGTGTGTCTCTGTGGGGGCAGACTTTGAGGTTTCCTATGCACAGGATACTGCCTAGTGTCTCAGTCAACTTCCTGTTGCCTGCAAAATGTAGGATTCTCAGGTCCTGTCTGCCTGCACACTGTTGTGCTCCCACCATCATAATGGACTGAATATCTGAAACTGTAAGTGATCCACCCCAATCAGATGTTTTCTCTTTAGAAGAGTTGCTGTGGTCATGGTGTCTCTTCACAGCAACAAAAACTCTAAGAAAGTGACACTTGACCAGTCTTTTAAAAATTATTTTCATGTATGTGTGTGTGCCTGCTTGTCTGTATGTGCAACACATGCATGCAGTACCTACAGAGGCCAGAAGGCATCACACCCTCTGGAGCAAGAGATAGGATGTGAGCTACCTGATGTTGTGTGGTAACCAAACCTGGGTCCTCAGCAAGAGCAGCAAATGCTCCTAACCACTAAGCCATCTTTCCTGCTTGTTGATCAAAGTCTTTAATGGAGACTAGACCTGTGGCTTTCTCAGAAAGAGTTTATAGGACAGGAGAACAGCCAATGCAAAGGCCCTAAGACAAAAACGTTCTATAAAGTGACTAGATTAGAAGCAAAGGACCATGTAGAGGGGAGTGAAGGGAAGTTACCTATTGGAAACTTCGGTGTCAGTGCAGCAGTGTTGGGATATAGGGCCTTTCTTTGTGGTTTGGGCTTGAGGGCTCCACCACACGCCTGGATCCACACCATTAAGTCCAGAGTGGGCTGGCTAAAATTAGGGTAGGTGTATTGTAGGACAGACTTCAACATCTTTGGAGCTCTCTCCCCAGATTCCTTCTGCCGTGTGATAACACAGCAAGAAGGCCCCGGCAAGATATTAGCTTGAACTTGATATTGAGCTTGAACTTCCCAATCCATAGGACTGTGGGCCAAAGAAACGTCTGTTTATTGTGAATTACAGTCTCACAATATGGGTTATGTCACACATTAAACTCTCACTAGAGACATGCCAGTCATGTCACCTTTCTTCTCCCCAGACCCAGTAGGACGTTAAAAATTTTCATGTAGCTGATTTCTAATAATCATCAGCATAACTCTTGCTAAAATGAAAACCTATTTGTGTCCTTGTGTTTCCCAAACAATAACTGAAAAACATTAATATACTTCACTCTGTTTCTCAGACACCTGCTGTGTGTTTCTTACCACTCTGAACCGAGCTTAATAGCTTCACATTTATTATCTTGCAATTCTGCATGTCTGAAGTTTTAGATGATTGGACTGGGCTCTTCAGGGAGGCTCTAGGCTAAGTCTGTGTCTGTTACCCGATGCCTCATGTACCCTTTGGCTCTTGGTTTTTTTCTTTAAACCAACATGTGTAATCTGTCTCTTTCTCTCCCTCTTTCTTTCCATGCTTCAGCCACCACTTTGCTGCCTGTGTGTTTGGTGTTCCTGTCTCCCTTTCAGGTGGCTGGTGCTCATGACGGTTAGCATTCATTGTCAGCATGAAACACCTTAGAGTCACCTAGGAAGAGAGTCTCAGTGAGAGATTGTCTACATTAGGTTGGGCTGTGGGCTTATCTATGAAAGATTGTCTCAACTACGCTAACTGATTTGGTAAGACCCAGCTCACTGTGGGCAGTACTATTCCCTAGGCAGAGTGTCCTGAGCTGTCTCAGAGTGGAGAAAATAAGCTGCATGCCCACAGCAAGTACATATAAGCATGTTAATTTTTCTCTCTTCTTGGCTGTGGATGTAATGTGGCTTGTTATTTGGGGTCCCTACCTTGACTTCCCTACAATGATGAACTTGTACCTGGCACTGGGAGCCAAATAAACCCTTCCTCCCCTCAGCTGTTTATTGTCATGGTGTTTTCTCAAGGCAACAGGAATGAAACTAAAACAAGGGTGATGGCACTGGGCCCAGTCAGATAATCTTGGATTTGACTCGAAATGTTTGCTTAATCATGCCTATAAAGCCTACTTTGTTGGTAGGGAAGCATTCCATTGGTTCTGGATATTAGACTGTGAATGCCTGTGGGGGACCATTATTCAGCCTGTCAGTCTAGGAAGTGAGGGGAAAAAAATAAGAAAGGAGAAACAGAGGGAGGCAGCTGGTGAATAGGGGACCAGAGGATCACCCAGACAGTGCAAACAAGTGTAGGAAGCTGGCCAAAGCCTCTGACCCAGAGGAAGCCGTTCACGGCAGCTAGCATCTTCACAGGAGAAACCTTCATCTTCACCCACTAAGGCTTTAGAGGCTAGCCAAAACACCACAGAAAGGCTTAGACCCTAAGAACCCCACGTGCCTGTAGTCCCAGTACTCAAGAGGCAGAGGCAGGAGGATCATGAGTTCAAAGCTAGCTTGGGCTACAGAGTGAGTTCCAGCCCAGTGTGGATTGCAAGACCCTGTTGATGAGAGCAGAAAGAGAGAATGGGAGGGAGCAGGATAGGAGTGGGGGAGATTAGTCTGCTAGAAATGTCATAGTAAATCATAGACAAGTTTATCTAAGCAGGAGGAAGTCATATCTCACAAGAGACTAGCATTCCAAATCAAGATACAGCAGACTTGCTATCTCCTGAGATCTCTCTCCTAGGCTCACAGCAGCCTTCTTGCTGTGTCCTTACACGGCCTATTGCCTGCTGTCTCTTCCTCTTCTTATAAGGACATCAGTCTTATTGAGTTAGGGCCATATTATGATCTCATTCTGTTCTGATAACCTCTGGCAAGGCCTTGGCCCTAATACAGTCACGTTGGAGGTTAGAGCTCCAGTCTATAAGTTAGTGTATGGGGGTGGGTAGCACAGCTCTGTCTACAACTATGGGTTACCAGGATGGTCTGGATAGAAAAATATCCCAGGACTGCACCAAATATTCACACTATCTTAGTAAATAAGAGTTTGACACAATGAAGACCCCAGGATGTACAGATACTATACTATGGAGGAAAGGGCTCTAATTCTACTCAGTCTACATCTCTCTTCTAGCCTGACAGCTGAACATCTCCCTAGATGACAGCCTAAAGGCAACAAAAGGGGACAGAAGCCCTGTATGGTCCAGGATGCGTATTTTATCTTATTGGCTTTGGCTTCGTGTACCAGGGTTTAATTGATTTGGACTTGGGTCATTCACAATTTCACAGATGGTAGAACAAGCTATATTCAATGTCTCCTTTCCCTGGGAAGAGACAGACTTCATTTTATGACTCCTACTTATATTTATATAAGCATAGCTATGTTTAATGTTTGAAAATCCAGGTGGCATATGCATTTAAGTATTACGAAGAGATCTCGAGATCTCCTTTGCAAGTGCTAAAGGAGGAGCTCCAGAGACACATAAGTATGTGAAAGATGCAGTAGGAAATGTTAACTCTGGGGCCAAAATTGTAAAGCTTGCTGTAGCTGGGGAGACGGGCTGGAAAGATTGTTCGATGGTTAAGAGCACTGGCTGCTCTCCTAGAATGTCTGGATTCAATTCTCAGCACCCACACTGTCTGTAACTCTAGTCCCAGGGGATCCTCTTCTGGACTCTACAGGCACTGGACACAAAATTCATGCAGGCAGAACACCCATACACACAAAATAAATAAGAGAAAATTAGTATTTTAAAATTGGGAGGACAGGCTTGCCTCAAGAAGGGCCATGGGGCTAGGAGCAGAGGCCACTGCAATGGGGTCTTGCATGAGAAAGAAGATTCTAGACTCAACACAAACTCCAGCAAGGGCAAATCAATGAGAAGGTAGGGTCAGTGAGATAAATTACTAGGAGAAAATATTGAGGATAGGAAATTCTAGTCAAACTATGACATCATGCAGGCTGATAAAATACCAATGGTGGTGATATGGGGTGGGATGGGTAGGAGAATATATACCAAAATGAGTTAGCACAGTTCTTTTTAAACATGGATTCTACAAGAACAGAAGGGAAGTTGAAAGTTATAGCTGATTAGACAATAGTGCGAATAAATTTACAATGGAAAGAGGAAATCTTTGGATAGGTAGATAGGTAGGTAGTTAAATAGGTAGGTAGATGATGGATAGATAGATAGATAGATAGATAGATAGATAGATAGATACATACATACATACATACATACATACATACATACATACATACACAGATGATAAAATATATGACAGATAGATGATAGGTGTGATATGTTCTAGATGATTGATAGATACATCAATAAGTTGATTGATGCCTACGTTTTTGTTTTTTGGTTTTTTATTTTTACTTATCATGTTATTAGGGCTTTGATATTAAATATCCCCCCCAATCTTATTTGTTCAAGGTGTGTACACAATGCAGCAGTGAGGCATTGGGGAAGTAACTGGTCTATGAGCTCCATGACTTCATCAAGTGGATTAATTCACTTATGAATGTATAGCTCACAGATATTTGAGGGAGGGACTCTGTTTTAAAAGCGCTCTGTGTTTCTGCTCCTCCTCCACAGTGAGCAGCTCTGTTTCAGCATGTGTCCCCTGCCGCCATGTCCTTCCTCACCACAGTCCTGGAAGCACTGGAGTCAAAATACCATAGACTGAACCCCTACAAACCATAAGCCAAGTAAACAATTCCTCCGTAAGTTGTCTGTCTTGGGAATTTTATCAAAGTAGTAGAAGTTGACTCTTACTCATGGTCTTGGTTACTCATGCTCAACCATAGTCTAAATATATTAAATGGAAATTTCTAGAAATAAATGATCCACAAGCACAAATTTAAATTATGCTGCATTGTGGGAGGATGGCGGGATCTTATCCCATCCTTGGGATGTGACTCTGGCTGGGTTCAGGGTATCCAGGCCATTTATGCTCCCCAAAGACTAACTATTTAGTACCCATCTTGTTTTTTGGATTGACTTGTCTTGGAACTATAAGACTGTGTCCAGTTAAGATTTATTTTACTTACTAATGACCCCAAGACCAAAAGTAGTGATGCTGGCAGCTAAGATATACCAAAAGAACCCATTATCTGAGTGGGAAAAAGACAGAATTTCTTGACTTAATAAAGAAAAAATTATATATGGAAATTGCTAAGCTGTACGATAAAAAATGAATCTTCTATTCATGAAATTATTAAACATAAAAAAATTCAAGCCTAGTTATGTTGTCATACCTCAGGTTGTGATAGGTTTAGCCACAGTTGTAGGATAAATGCTTCCTTAAGTGGAAAACACTTCAAACTTGTGGGTAGAAGACATGAACAGGAAATGTCTTCCTAACAACAATGCATTGAGTAGGAAAGGAAGAGCCTCAAAAAAGACTCAGCAGATGCCCTGAGGTAACTGGCATGGGACACTGCAGGTAGGTGATGGTCGCGTAGAACAAGGAACGCGTCAACGTAGAGCTTGATGCTCTCTTCTGTGTCTTGGACACCACCTGCAGGCCTCAAGGTGTCCCCTGTGGATAATGGGGTTGAGGGTATATGTAAACTGAAAGAGCAACCCCCATACCTCCCTGAGGTGGGACAGATGCCATGTGAACTAGAAAATCGAAGTCGCCACATTGCCACCTTTCTGCTGATAAATACAGTGGGGAGATGTTACGTCTTCAGGAATTTAATTTAGCAGCGGAAGAAAGACGGTGATCTGAAAGCTCAGCCTCGGCGTAACTCAGATGCAGCTGCCAAGTAGTATCTTACACAGACACATTGTTCTTTTTTCTTCTCATTTTTCTATGATTTATTGAAGATTTGTCCTAGTTTGTGGGCTTGTTAACTTTGGAACCGGAGGACTAACATTTGTGAAACAGCTGCTACTATTAGACACTGGGTCAAGAGTCTTAGCTTATCTATTTATTTATTTATTTAGATTGATACTGTTGGTATTTTATTTTATTTTTTATTAAGAGATTTTTCTATTCATTTTACATACCAACCACAGATCCCTCTGTCCTCCCTCCTCCCGCCCCCCAGCTTTCCCCCCCTGGGGACCTGTCCCTAGTGCATGAGCAGGCTTTTTGGAGCCTAGTGCCTATGGTGAGACACTTTGTGAAGCCTTGGTGCAGGGAGGAGGGGCTTGGACCTGCCTCAACTGAACGTACCAGGCTCTGCTGACTCCCCATGGGAAATCTTGCCTTGGAGGAGCTGTGAATGGGGGGAGGTTTGGGGGGGTACAGACATACTCTTTAAAGATCTTTAAGGGTGACTTAAGCAGAGGGGGCAGCCTGTGCCAAGGTCCTGGAAGGTGCTTGGTGAAGTTGAGAAGCAAAAAGATCTAACCAACTAGGAAATCAGGTCAAGAGGGAGAGGAGGTAATTTGCATGTGTGTGTGCACAGGCACATGTGCACAGAGGTGTATGTGGAGGCTAAGAGTCAACATCAGACTTTATTTCTCACGACCTGACCAACTTTGTTTGTTTGGGTTTTGTTATTGTTTCACTATTTTTTATTATTTTAATTAGGTGTATGTATTTAAACATGTGGTTGAGAACTGTCATGTAGGTACTAGAAACCAAACTCAGGTCCTCTGCAAGAGCAGCAAGTGCGCTTAACCACTGAGCCAACTCTCTATCTCCATATTATGTGCAATTTAGAAATGGCCCTGATGGAAATGATTAGTAAGTTATATTTGGGCTTTAAAAAAGATAATGTAGGTGTAGAAAGGGGTCTAGAGAACCCAGCAGTTTGGGAGACAACTGGACTATCACCTCCAATGAAGACCAGGAATAATTTTCTTCCTTGGTATGTGATTTTTCTAGTACACTTGTTTTTGAGATAGTGTCTCACTACGTAGACCAGGATGGCTTTGAACTCACAGAGATCCACCTGTTTCTGCCTCCACAGTGCTGGGATTAGAGAGAGGCATGAACCACAACACCTGGTTTATATTTTTGGTTCTTAAAGCAAGGGTATCGACTTTTGTATTCTGTCCTCCATGGCTAAGGAGCAGCAGAGGCGCATTTAAATGTGAGCCAGGTAGCCAGCCAGTATTATTCCATGGATCCCTTTAAGACCATGATACCTTTAAAAAATAAAAGTATTCCTGTTGATATCTGTAAAATTAAAACAAAATCGAAAAACCCTACAGGGTAGATAATAAAGAGATTCAGAACTTATTGAGAAAATTTATCCTGACTACCAAAAATTTCCAACTGCAGCTTTGAGGGAGGTTTTGTGGACCCAGAAACCTGCCCATAGCTTGAAGACATAGAAGGCCTGCTGATTAAGTTAGCATATACCATGAGGCTGCAGAGAGGCATGCCTACATCAAAGACAGAACCAGGGTGCAAAGCTATTGCATTTGTGCCTACTGAGCTTAATATAGCAATGTTTCACACAGGGACTTCCACATGGATCCCGAAAGGACAGCTGATCAAATCCAAGTGCAGAGGGTTAGGAGCAGGCAGACACATCTAAGCAAAGGCCTTGGAGCCTTCAGCATGCAGAGATCAATACTAGCCCACAGGCTGACGTGACTGCCGAGGGAAATTAATGCAAGCCTGGGTAATATTAGTGATCTATTACCCAGGGAGAAATATTAGTGAGACCACATTTGATCTCTTTGGAGTCACAACTCAAGAATATTAACAAATAGAAATTAAGGGGTTTAGCTAAGAGAAAGACTGAAAACCGTATTTAAGATTTAGAAGACCAGAGTTATGTTTAATTTATCCAATAAAAATTTGTTGTGTGGTTGGTTAATATCAATGGTTGTCATTGCCACTGTGATACAGTCTGAGACAAATGCTCCATTCTGGAAAGAGAAGATTCCAGAAAGGTGCAACAGCTGGCCAGTATGATTTAGAAGAGCTGTGAGACGCACACTGATAGCCCCCAAGGAAGAAGGTATAAAGATTAGGGGCCTCCAAGTAGCCCACTTTTCTTCGGTGCTTAAGGACAGAAGCAAAGCTAAGTAAAATTCTCAACAGTCAGTTGTCTGTGAAGAGGGAATTGTCTGGACATTAATAGGTTCTCTTTTGCTAGAATTGTTAACATAGGAATCCATATTCTGTTTTTATGTCCTTTAGTACTGAGGTGCAAACCCCAAGATTTATGCACGCAAGGCAAGCCCTCTGCAATTACACCACTCTACACCACCTACATCCTCAGTTCCTCTTGCTTTAACAGGGTCGCATGTAGCCCAGGCTGACCTCAAGAGGAGTACCCTGAACTTGTGATCTTCTTCCCTCTACATCCCACGTGCTGAGATTAGAGAGGTATGCCACCTCACCCAGTTTATGTGGCACCATGAATCAAAACCAGGGCTTCACGCATACTAGGCAAACTCTATCAACTGAGATACATCCCAAGCCTTTCCTCAATTCTTTTAAAGGCATTTTACATACACATAATAAGACATTAGAAAATTAGAAGTCAAACAAGGAAGAAAATTAAGTCAAATGGGAAAGAGATTTACCCATAATTTTCTTAAATATACATCATCAATATCACTAATGCTATTTTCATATTAGTTATTGAAATCCTGCTGTTCTTGCAGAGGACCCAAGTTCAGTTTCCAGTACCCATATCATGTGACTCACAACTGCCCATAACTCCAACTCCAGGAGATCCTATGCTCTCTTGTGGCCTCTATAGGCGACTGCACTTACATGCACATACACTTACACACAAATAAATAATAAAAATAAATATTAAAAACAAGATCTTGCTGTCATACAACTTTATTTCCCTTTTTACTTGACGTATTAAATGCTTCCACATTATTTAAGATTATTTGCAATATCATTGGCTGGTGGAACATTATTAGTGCAAGTGTCTCAAACTTACAAAGTCTTCTGCTGGGGAATGTCCCTGGTGTTTGTTGAGTGTCTCTTCTGTTGTAAAGGACTCTGTGAAGAATGGACTGTGGTGGATTCTTCTCACCTGACATTTACTTGGGGTGGAATTTTCTAAGTCTAATCACTATGCTGAATTGAGGGAGATTTCATAATTTGGGATGCATATTAAAAATCAATTTCAGGAATGGTCAAACCCACTTGAATCCAATCCTTTTTTAAATAAATTTTTTATTATCACGTCATTTCTGTTCTACATCCTGATTTCAATTCTTTCCTGCTTCTTTTATTTCCCAATATGACTTTTCTACGTGAGTTCATGATCTGAAGTATTTACAAATTTTCTGATATTAGAGATGAATATTGAAACTCAATTCATACTGAGGACAACTTCAGACATTATCACTGAGAAAAGGCACATATTTCATGAAATGTTTACCGCCCTGAACATGCCCGATCTCATCTGAATCCTATCTTACTGCACTCTGAGCTAACAATATAATCCTCAGTCATTTTAATTTCATGGACGAAAACTGGTGTTGCCTTTTGTTTATTTCCTTAGCTTCAGAGTGGGGGTAACAAAGTTTCAGGTGCTTCTTAATTCCTTATTTGTGCTTTTCAGGATTTGTTGTTGTTGTTAATTTGAACCTATTCTCTTCTACACAGTAAGAATGAGACTTGTTTGGCTTTCTGGAGCCACTGTGGGAGAGTCTTTTCCTCATTGCCTCTGCTCTTCGATTTTGTTGTTGATCTTTTTTCACATACCAGGAACAGTGCTGACAAACTTAATGTTACAAATTCTAATTCTCTTCATGTTATAAAATAATATGAAAATAAAATGTTTAGGACTGGAGAGATGACTCAGCAGTTAAAAGCACTGGTTGCTCTTCTAGAGAACGTGGGTTCAATTCCCAGCATCCAAATAGCAGCTCACAACCCTCTGTAACTCCAGTTCCAGGGGATCTTATGACCTCTTCTGGCCGCCATGGGCACTGCATACATGTAGCACACAGGCATATGTATAGGCAAAGCATCCATACACATAATAAAATAATTTTTACAATGTAATATAAAAGTGTATAAAATAATAAATGTTTTCACCAGATATTTCCAACACGATATTAAAATGTTTAACATTTATACCTCAACAAATCTACTAAAATGTTAAAATTCAATAAATAGATGCAAATTGGATAAATAAACAATAAACTCAGGGAATAGTTTGTACTAGCAATAAAATAAATTGTAAGACTGTCTGGTGATTGACACATGAACAAAATGCTAGCAAACAACTTGTTAATATGCTATGGATCAAGAACAATAAGATGTCTATATTTCTTTTCTTAGTAAATCTAGTTTGGGACATTGCACTGTACTGTTAGAGGTGTTGTGACAGACGAATGTACAAGCATTTTTACTGCACCGTTAGCTATCAACTGGCAGACTCAGTGTCAATTCTAAAGAGATGATTTAGGTCAGGTGTGTGCTCATCACAAACTAAATGTGCTGCTGTGAGCAATGGCATCATTTTGGAATAAAAAATATGACAGCTAAGAAAACTTTTAATACAAAATTTCTAAGGCAAAAATCAAGGACATTTCTAGAAATTAGATAACAAAGAGAAAGATGAGGAAAATAAGGAAATTGGAGACTTCATTTGAAACAGTTAACCTTGACTGACTCAGAGAAGTTTCTAGATGGTTCCAGATTGGAGAAAAAAAAAATAAATCGGATGTCAGATGAAGGACTGGAACTAAAGTGGCAGCTGACTTTCTTAACAGTAAAGGACCAATGTGCTTTAAAAACAGGGCCAGGACGTCTGCTGATAGACAGTGTCATCTAGACATGGTGGGTTTGCAGCACCCATGAAATCCCAACAATGTGGTTGCCTAAAGAGATCTGCACAAGAACAACACGTGCTGATGTGATAGGAGAAATTTCCCCAGGCTCCACACTTAGATTAAGAGATCAATGGCTACTGAGAGATGGGGAATCAGTTTTCTCCAGCAATGAGCCTCCTGGTAGGCTATCCAATCCCCGTGGTCGGCCCTGAACACATATACATGTGAGAAATACTCAATGAATTTGGTAGGGTGTGTGTGTGTGTGTGTGTGTGTGTGTGTGTGTGTGTGTGTGTGTGTGTGTGTGTGTTGTGTATAACAATGATAATTAATGAACAGTTCATGAATTTGAGAGGGGACATGGAAGTTGTAAAGAGGAGAGGTAGAGGCAGAAATGATGTAAATAACATACCTATGCATGAAAG
Source organism: Peromyscus californicus insignis (assembly GCF_007827085.1). Taxonomy (NCBI): domain Eukaryota; kingdom Metazoa; phylum Chordata; class Mammalia; order Rodentia; family Cricetidae; genus Peromyscus; species Peromyscus californicus. The sequence goes on along the minus strand of NW_026294584.1, from coordinate 97,177,013 downwards.
TCTCAAAAAAATAAAACTGAAATAAATTTTTAAAATCTGATCCTTGGAATAATTACTTTTCAACCTGAAATTCTATGTCCAACCAAACTATCAATCAGGTAGAATAGAATAAAGGGATTTCTTCATCTTCCCTTCCTCCCCTCCTTCCTCCTCCTAATAGAATCTCAAAATATACCTACATTTATCATTGTTCAAATCTTCTCTAGAAACCACAGGAAAACATTTGGTCTTCAGGCAAGGAGTCATAGTAAGAACTGGGAAATGTAGGCTTTAGGAAGAAAGGATATTAACCCAGACAGTGACGAGGGGAATCCAGGGTGCTGAGGAGGACAGCTCCCGAGCAGAGAGCTTTGCAGCACATTTTTACATCGTGTTTTCACTGTTGTAACAAAAACACCCATTGTTAGGTGAGATATAAAGAAGGAAGGTCTGTGGTTTGAGAGGGCCAAGAACATGGTGCCAGCGATTGCCCAGTCTGTCAAGCATCTCTTGAGCTATGTGGCATCATGGGCGGTGAAATTATGAAGAGGGATGCAGAGAAGAAGAGACCAGAGAGAAAGGCAGGAAGCTAGAAAGAATGGGAGAGGTTAGAATTGGCCTTCTACATTTCTAAATTTTATGTACGTGTGTGTGCACGCGCGCACGCGCACGCGCACGCGCTTGTGCATGTATGGGCACAGGGGTGTGCATGCACATGTGTGTATGGAGACCAGAGTAAAAGCTCAGGTGTCCTCCTCAGGAATACTGCCTACCCCATTTGAAATAATAGCTCACTAATGAGGCCACACTGACTGACGGGAGAGCCCCAGGGATGCCTGTCTTGACCTCCCTCCCCTATGCTGGAATTACAAGCATGAGCCACTCTGTCTAGCTTCTAGCTTCGTAATGTGGATTCTGGGGGATTAAACTCAGGTCTTGGTGCTTGCAAGACAAGTACTTGACTCACTATGGGATAAGTTTTGTTCTTTTGCAGTAACTCATTCTACTGGGAATAATGAGTCCCATGAGAATGAGTTAATCCCTTCTGAGTCCCCAGTGATCCAATCACCTCTTAGTGAGCCTTTACACTGAGAGGGCTGGATACAGGACCTCCATAACTGTAGGTAAGGACTTAACCAGGTTCACCACCTCAATGTGGGCCCACCGAGGGCCGTGTTTCAAAAACACATCCACACCACTGGGGGCCAGACCACATCCCAGTTAGAGCAACATCTGACAGGAAACCTCTGTTGGTAAAGTTGGGTAGAGAGAGGATCTCGGGGTGGGGGTGTCTCCCCCTGTTTGTCATAACTACCAACACCTGACACAAACCCCAAGCCATACTGGCTGTGTGGCAAGTGGAACATGAGGGAGATTCTATGAGAAATGTTTCATGCAACTGATAAAGAACAAAGGTTCAAAGTCAATGAAGCAATTAGGCAACACAGACACCAAGGAAATGAGAAAGCAGGTAACAATCAGAGCCATTTGTTTGCATTTTATGGAACACTTCTCAGTAAAAGATATGTCACTTAAGTTCTAATTCCTTTTATGCATATTAGCTCATTCAATATTTACCATTTCCTTGTGATTGATGCCTCCATTATATAGGAAGAAAAGAATAGAGAGGGGATTTGAAATCATACCAACCTGGATTCAAACAGCCGGTCGAGCTCTGAACCACCCTTCTAGGAAAAGAAAGTTAAAAATGGCCGTTGCTCTCCTCAGCCGTGAACAATAACTGCACAGTCAAAATGCTGAAACCAGGAAATACAGACCGAGCTCAAAGTGTTGTATAAACATGATGTTAAGAGCAAGGAGGATCAGAGTTCAAGGTGACAGAAGACAGATGAGAACTTAATCTGTGGGGGCTGGAGAGATGGCTCCATGGTTAAGAGCACTGGCTGCTTTTCCAGAGGACCTGAGTTCAGTTCCCAGGACCAACATGGCAGCTCACAACAGTGTGTAGCTTCAGCTCTGACGTCCTCTTCTGGCCTCCACAGGCACTACACACACAGACACATGGAGACAAAACACTTACAAATACAAAATATAAGTAAATCTTTTTTTTTAAAAAAAAAGAAATTGACCCGAAGGAACAGAAAATCAATAAATACCTAAACGCATGTGAGTGTATATGTGTATGTGTGGTGCTTATTTACATTTACGTATTTAACTTCCTTCTCTTGCACATGATGTATATGTACATAGAGAGAGAGGTAAATGTAGATAAATGCACATATACACAAATAATGAAAATATGGAATTAAATAGCAGGAATAATAAAAAATGATAGCTTATAGCAAACCCTTTAGCAGCATTTCATTTTCAAAAAGTGAAGCAGGGGCTTTCCTTTAGAGCAGCAGTTCTCAACCTGTGGATTACAACCCATTTGGGGGGATCTAATGACCCTTTCATGGGGTTTGCCTAAGACCATCAGAATACACAGATATTTGCATTAGGATTCACAACAATAGCAAAATTATGGCTATAAAGTCAAACAAAATAATTTTATGGTTGGGGGCCATCACAACACGAGGGACTATATTCAAGGGTCACAGCATTAGGAAGGTTGAGAACCACTGCTCTGGAACCGTAGAGGAGCTTCATCAGGGTGAAAATAGGAGAGAGGGAGAGAGAGAAAGACAGACAGATGACAGACAGACAGATACCCTAGCCAGGATGGCAGGGGCAGAGGAGCCTTTTCAGAGAACAGCCTTCACAGAACTTCCCCCTACCCAAGGAAACCCCAAGAACAAAGGAAATATCCGACTCATAAGTTTGGGGGGTGCTGGTAGGCAATTTCACAACACATGATTTAGTTCAATGTAGTGTGTATGACAAGGTGTGGAGGAGCCATGTGCTGGTTAGGACCATAGATCAAGGGGTGCTGTTAGGCTACAGCATGGAGATGTTCTTAGCCCTCTGTCCCAGAGGAAGCTCGGGGTGCGGGTCCTGTTCAAAGGGACAGTGCAGACTTGCAGCAGTGTGCTTACGCTAGGAAAATTCTCACATTTCTAACCAAGTCTTCCACTCGATCGTTCCTTGTAGTTTCATTTCATGTGCTGTTTGTTTGTCATGGTTGGGAACAGCATTTTTGTCTTGTTTTGTTTGTGCTACAGGTTCTTGCCATGTAGCCCAGGCTTGCCCCAAACTCATGATCCTCCTGCCTCAGCTACTTAAGATTACAGAACCTAGTGGAGGGAAGCACCTTTAGAGAGTGTTTGTCCCCGGCTGCACTGCTTTCTGCTCTCAAAGCTCAAAACACACTGACAGGAAGCGGTCGGCAGCGGACTATGGGAATGCAATCCAGAGCTGGCGTTGGCGACACAGGAGTGTGGCTGGAAGTGGAGGGCAGTCACACCAGGAGACAGCTGTCAGAAAACAGCTGTCATAAGAGAAAAGAAAATCAGGGCTCACACTTAAGACATGGATCTCTGAGCGCGAGACAAGGTGTTTTCTTAGGAATCGGTTTTAAACTTTCCCACCGTACTCCACAATTACTACCTTGGAGAGAAGTAAACAGAGGGGACTGTCCTCAGCAAATGCGTCTATCCTTCCCACAGAAGGGCAGAGAACGTTGGTATTGAGAAACTCGACAAACGTGAAATGATTTCCCATTATGTACCAACCACTGCCAAATATTTGGATAAAATGTTTAAAGCAGCAAAGGAGTTAGTCATGAAAATCCCTACTTGAAAAAAAAAAAAAAACAAACAAAAAAAAACCCAACAACACGTTTAGACAAAAGGAACAGAATGTGCAAGCACACAGTGTGACTAACCTGTGGGAAGATGAGGGAAGTTCAGTGCTAAGTACAGTAAAGACAGCTGTGGAGGCAGAAGCCGGACATGTAAAGTCCCAGCAGAGACTCGGGTTTTTATCGTAAGATGTGGGAAGAATGGAAAACTCTGAAGAGGAGTGATGTGGTTAGATAAGGTTTCAGGACGGCCATGTCAGCTGCTGTGCTGAGAATAGTCTGTAGGGAGGCTCACCTTTCCTGGTTGTGTCCAATTGACAAACAAAGCTGACTTTGACAGATCAGTTTCTCTTCTATTGTGTGAGCCCCAAATCCTGAGCTGAGGTCACCAGGGTCAGTGACAAGCACCTTTACCTGCTGAGCTGTCTTACCAGCCCATGGTTCTGAAGTGTGTCTCATATATCTTTCACTCCCACCGCTTCCTGGCAGCCATGAGGCATGCAGCCTTTTTTCACTCTTCAGTCCTGATGTCCAGCCTCACCGTAGCTGAACAACAACGGAGCTAGGCAGCCGTGGATTGAAACCTTAGACCATGAACCAGCAGTTTCCTCCTGTGAGTGAGTTTCCTCAGGCATGCTGTCTCGGGGACACAGAGCTGAACACCACAATCAGTGGTAATTTTCTTTTATGCAGAATGAAGTTGCTCACATAAACTAACAGGGAGGCCTCTTAACGTGTCCATCCTGTGCTACAGAGATTTGGAAACTGAAATCCCCAAGTAGCAGGGGAACCACAGAGCTTTCTGAGGGCCACGCTCTTCAAGTGTCCTGCAAAGCTGCCTCCACCCAAATCACCTGGAGATGTTTTTAATACAGATTCCTAGGTCCAACGATTGTGGTTTGAGGCTGAAATGTCCCTTAAGGCTTGTGTTTTGAATGTTCCATCCTGGCTGCTGTGATTTCATGAGATGGTGATGTTTAGGAAGTGGTGACTGGCTAATGGTGGCAGGTCCCTGGGGGTGGGCCATGGAAAGTGTCACTAGGTCCTCGTTTCTATGACACTCTCTGTTTTCTGATGGGAGCAGCCTCCACCACATGCCCCTGCGGCCATGATCTGAGCTGCCCTCCCACACCTTCCCACCATGAGGGACTGAACTCCCCAGAAACCATGAGCCAAAATCAGTAATCCCTCCCTTAAACTGTTCCTACCAGGTCTTACGTCTGCAGCAGTGTTAAAGTAACTAACACACTGTGGTGCTTGATACTGATGGTCAACTTGACACGGTTTAGAACTAACTACCTAGGAGAAAAACCTGTGGGTATGTTGGTGAGGAAGTGTCTAGATTGGAGAACCCAACCTAAGTGTGGGCATCAGCATTCCATGGGCTGGGGTCCTGACTAGAAAAGAGAAGGGAACTGAGTGTCAGATTCACTTCCCTGCTTCCTGACTGCAGCTGCAATGTGACCAGCTGCCTGAGGCTGCAGTGTGACCAGCTGCTGCAGTGTGACCAGCTGCCTCAAGTTCCCGCCATCTTGATATCCCCCCATGATGGACTGCGCCCTCATACCATGAGCCAGATAAACCCTTCCTTCCTTAAGTTCTTTTGACAGGAATTTTGTCACACAGTGAGAAAAGTAGCTAACACATCATCACCCTTCAATCTTCTGATCTGATTCTCTAATAGGAAGGCAGGCTTCTACACCTTAACAAGCTCCCTGGGCAATTCTTTCGCACTGTGAATTATGAAAACCCCCTCCCAAGAGCCTTTTGTCCTGGTTTCTAAGCAGCCACCAAGGCTTCAGAAGGAGGCCAGGAAATCGGGGTAGAGGTTAACCTTGTCTCACCCTTTGATCAGATAAAAGAGCTGGATAAATAGGATAAAAGCATATGAGGGAGGAGGAACCACTCACGGGAAGATGAGGAAAATCACATTTGCAACAAGGACATGCTCAAAGAGCTCGCTGTGAAGGGAGGCAGCCCCACCTCACAATGGTAAGGGCTCCTGAGAGGCAGGCCCACTGATTCTGAACATACCTCAGGCCAGGGACTTGGCAAGCCGCTGCCACTGGTTTCTTTAACATGTAATTTCTTTAAGGCCTTCCTGCACGAAGATTTCAAGCTAAAACATTGGCTAGAATGCACAGGGCTGTGTAGTATTGATGATGTGTGTATGGGCCACCTGGAGTCCAACATCTGTTATATCTTCTGTGAATCATCCTACATAGGAAGACAATGGCAGGTTATCTTGGCATGCCACCAATCAGTTAGCAAAGTGGTAGAACCTAAGCGGGGAAGGCTTTAAGGATGATTGATAGAACATATAACCCCCATGGATATAACATATCCATGTTAACCCTCAAATGATGGTGGTTCGTTGTTAGAATTTTCTCCCTGGGAAAGACATGAACAACATCTACCCTCTCATTCTAAGGTCCCAGTGACACATCAAAGTTTGATTCCAGAAGTTCACCGCAGGGAACCAATGCATTTATTGGGCCTACCTAAAGAGCATGGGAGTGTGGGTGACCTCAAAGCAGTTATACTGGAAAGTCTTCAACCAGTATGAACAACGGGTTCCCTTAGCCACATAGGTGGAGCCCCTTCAATTAACCTCTTCCAGCCTGAGGCCATGTGCAATTAGAGCAGAATTGCATCCAATTGGCTAGAGGAATGGCTAAATACTCAGGTGTGAGTCTTTGGACACTCATAGCCTCCTCCATCTGTGAGGGAATTACCATACTCCACAGGCCCAGCTGTGGGGAATTTGGTCACAAGTAAACACAGCTGTTCTGATGAAAATGGCAGCTGTTTTACTGGGCAGACACAACTGTATGACATGGTTTAAATAGACACAGCTTTCCAGAGGGCAGTTTGCAAATGTGTACCTAATGTTCATATTCTTGGATACTGAGATATTTTTATTCTTGGAGGTTTATATTGTGGACTGAGTTGTTCACACAGAGAGTGAGTAAAGCATGTACCATGTGTCCACATGTGTCCAGGACTAGCTAATTAATGCTAGTTAAATAAGTCAGTGTCTCTGTCAGCCAGGGTTCTCTAGACAAACAGAACTGATAGGATGAATGTGTAGTGTAAAGGGAGAGTCAATGGATCGGCTTGCTAATGGGTAGCTCAACAGTAGCCATCTGCTCACTGAGAATCTGGTAGCTACTCAGGCTGTGAAGCTAGCTGGATGTCTCAGCAATTCCAGTCCGGTGCTGATGGTCTGGAGGATTCCTGGAGAGTCGCTGGTCTTCAGTCCATGTCGGGAGGCTAAAGAAGTCTGATGATAGAGGAGGAGGATGGCTTCAGCAGCAACAGGGAGCTACTTCCTCACCAGTAAGAGGCACAGCTAGGGCTGGTGAGATGGCTCAGGCAGTAGGACCACTTGTTGCACAAGCCTGATGACTTAAACCCAACACCTGGAACCCACGTACAACAATCCAGGGCTGGCGTGATGGCTCGGTGGGGAAAGCCATCAGCCACGAAACCTGACGACGTGAGTTCAATCCCTGGGTCTTACACAGTAGACCTCAAGTTTCCTCTGATCTACAAATGCACACACACTCACTTACACACTCACACACACATGCTCACACTCACATACTCAAACACACTCACACAAACACACTCACTCATACACCCACACACACACTCTCAAACACACTCACACACTCATACACACTCTCAAACACATACACTCACATACTCAAACACACACACAGACACACTCTCACACACTCACTCTCACACACACACTCAAACACACACACAAACACACTCATACTCAAAAACACACTCACATACACTCATACACACACACTCACACACACACACACACATGAAATTTAAAAGTTTTTTAAGGAAACAAAGAGTCAGACAAGCAGCATTGCCTTTTCCTCAGATCTCGTTTGTATCTGGGTCACCTCGAGGTGTTGCCCCCTCTGAGGGAGGGTCTTCTCCCCTCATCTAATTCTTTCTGGAAATGTCCGCACAGACTCACACACAGGTGTGCCTCTTAATTCCAAATCCCAACAGGTAGACAGACAATCAACCATCAGTTGACGATCAGCCATTACTGTTGATCTATGCTTATCAAAGCAAGTACATCTCCAGATGAAAAGACAAAACACTCAAGATACTTCTTAAACCCAGAATAGCCGCCTCCAAGAGCCTGGCACACTAGAAGATGGGTTTCTTTTTGATGAGATAGGAAGAAGAAGGCCCCGGCTGCAAAAGCTCACAACATCCAGGGGGTGGACAGAAAACCACCGGGAACTAGTTGGAGATGTGGACACTTTGCTTTCCTCCAGTCCAGAGGGTGGCTGAGTGGAGAAGCAGAGGAGAACTGGGCAGGGGTTGTTATGAATTGGCACCACATGCCTCCCTCCATTCCCAGAGTTAGTCAAAGCTAAGTGGAAACCGGACATCACTGGGGTAGAGGAAGATGTGGAGACTGATGTATGTTGACTGAGTTTGTCTGAAAGATCAAGGAGATAGGAAGAGTTGGAAAATGAGTCACTGAAAGACAGTGCTTAACTCTGGGCGAGGAGGGATTTTTTTAACTGAGGGGCAGATAGAGGTCTCAAAGAATCAGCGCTATTTCCCATTGTAAGTTAGATGGCACCTACTTGCTATGTTACTTTTCATTCTTCTCTGTCTAGATGGTTCTACAATACATTTAAAAAGGCATGTGCTATCCTGCTGTGCTAGAGAGATAAGCTGTGTGGGACCGTGGTATATTGGCCTCAAGTGATATACGTGAGAACTATGAAGAGGCTAATTTTTTTGTGTTTTTTTTTCCCATATGAAATGAAAACAAAAGTTTAAATGTTAACTAAACTGAAGTCCTGCAGCAACAGGGAGATAAGTGATGCTGGACCATCTGTAAACACTGGCCGGAAGCAGGCAACAGGCTGTTTTCTGTCATGAGGCTGCGGAGACAGTGGTCTCTACTGTCACCCAGGAACCCAGTTCTAAGGTATTGTTGTATGAGGTCTCAGAAATATTTGCCCCAGAGCCCTGTGCACTGTGTCCTGCCATTCTGCAAGCGCTGTGTGTGTGTGTGTGTGTGTGTGTGTGTGTGTGTGTGTGTGTGTGTGTTGAGGGAGCTAGAGGGAATCTAGATAAGTTCAGAGCCTCCACAGTAAGCAGGCAGATAAATGACCAATGTCTGAGTGCCACCTTTCACTTTTGATATAGAAGACTGATCCTTTTAGAATCCCTATGCTTCATGCTGCCTTTTTAAGTCTTTTTTTTTTTTTTCCGGGACAACCAAGTGGGAGAAACATAGTGGTAAACTGGACACTCAGTCTCTTTGCTCTGACTGAGGGGGTAAAAGGAGCCCTATGCTGAAGGGGCATGCCCTTCTCCAACAAGGGCACAGCTACAGCTTCTCTGGTGGATCCCACCCACGGACACTGCCGAGCATCAGGACAGAGAGCTATGAGCAGGGTATGTCGGCTAACAGCAAGCATGTTGGAGGCAGCAGCATGCCTAGCCGTAGCCACCAGGGTCACCTCCTGATCAGCATACTGAGTTTCACTTAATGTCCATGCGGGAAGGAAAGAAAATAGCACCTATATACGTAGATTCAAAGGGACCTTTGCTAGAATGATTGTGAGGCGAAGATTAATGTCTTTCATACCTTCCTGTATTAACTCCATGAATGAGTGAATTAAGAGGAATTAAAATGGCATGCCTGAACGGAGCCACAATTAGGATAAAGGGTGATTTATACATCATTTTTACAAAACAATGAAGATGAACTACACCAATCGTGCTCAGTCATGAGCACACAGCTTTCAATTTCTCCATGATTGAAGGATGATTGTTTCCAAGGGCTCATTTAATATAGGTCTGACATCATTTAGTGTAATATAATAAACTGAATTGAAATTTCATTTATGAAAATTAATGGGGTCATGACCTCACCATAACGTCTTGCAGCCAAGATGCAAGTTTGTTGAGGAAAAGCAAGATTCTCTCAGTGGGATTTACTAATAGGATCTGAGTCTCTCTGCATGTGCCTTCAGGAAATCAGAGTTTGGGGACAGGAGAATGCTTGTCCTTCATTTGACCCCCAGAACCTACATTTAAAAAAAGTGGTGGGAAGGTCTAGATGAGAGGATTCCTGGGACTTGCCAGCCAGCTAGCCTAGGCTATTTGGTGAGATCCAGGCCAGTGAGAGACCCTGACTCAAAAGTGGATGGATCTTCTTTGTTACCTAGCTTCTCTGGAGCTGTGGGTTGTAGTCTGGTTATCCTTTGCTTTATATCTAGTATCCACTTATGAGTGAGTACATACCATGTTTGTCTTTCTGGGTCTGAGTTACCTCACTCAGGATTTTTTTTTTCTAGTTCCATCCATTTGCCTACAAATTTCATGATGTCATTATTTTTTTTCAGCTGAGTAAGACTCCATAAATGTGTAAATATACCACATTTTCTTTATCCATTCTTCGGCTGAGGGGCATCTAGTTTGTTTCCAGGTTCTGACTATTACGAATAACGCTGCTATGAACATAGCTGAGCAGGGTGATGAATACCCTGTCATCATAGAGCCTTCATTTGGTAACTGATGGAAATAGATGCAGAGATCCACAGCTAAACACCAGGCCGAGCTCCAGGAGTCCAGTCAAAGAAGGGGAGTATTATATGAGCTGGTGGGGGGGGAGCGGTCAAGATCATGACGGGAAATCTAAAGAGACAATCGAACCAAGCTTGTGGGAACTCAGGAACTCTAGACTGACAGCTGTTGAGCCTGCATGGGACTGAACTAGACCCTCTGCATGTGGGAGACAGTTGTGTAGCTTGGTCTGTTTGAGAGGCCCCTGGCAGTGGGACCAGGATCTATCCCTGGTGCATGAGCTGGCATTTTGGAGCCCATTAGGTATGGTCAGATGCCTTGCTCAGCCTTGATGCAGGGAGAGGGGCTTGGTCCTGCCTCAACTTAATGTACCAGGCTTTGTTCACTCTCCATTGGAAGCCTTACCCTGTCTGAGGAATGGATGGAAGGTGGGTTGGGGGGTGGAGAGAGGGAGGGAGAGGAGGGGTAGGAGGGGGACTGTGGTTTGCAGGTAAAATGAATTAAAAAAAATTTTAAAGTAGATGGAGCCTGAGGAAGTACATCTCAGGTTATCTCCTGACCACCCCTCTCCTCACACACACACACACACATACACACAGTTAAAGAGAGAAAATCAGATTTTTGATCATCCACACTAGATTCTTTCTAGAAGCATAGAATTTTATGAAATCATGTCAAAACAATGCTGTTTTCCTAGCTTGGTGTTAGTCAAAACTAACTTGCTTTCACCATTAGGATTTGGTTGTAATTAAGTTCAACCCTGAAGCTGAGATAAACTGGATGGAAGGGGAAGAGGATGCTTACCTTTAGGACATCTTGGGTGAAGAGATAGTCCTAGGGCTGTGCAGGCCATCTGTGAAAGTTCCATCGGGCCCAAACTGGTATAGGCCTACATGGGAGAAGGGCCAAGATGAGCGAATTACATAAAAAGCAGATGGGATGAGCCGTAGATGGGGTGGCTGGGAGATTCCATGGTCATGCTGGGCAGCTGTGGAGATAAACCCAAAGATGCTGGGCATGTGGAAGCTGTTCCTTTTGTGTGTGGCCTGGGGCATCTGGTCTGAAGAGGGGCTTAGGTACCAGGACTCAGTGAAAGTTCACACCTCCAGTAGATAGGTGGCAATCTACAATACTGTCCTTGCTCCCGCCTCTCCTGATGTGGTTTTCTCTCTACTCTAGAGACAAGAAAGCTGGAGACCATGCATCCCAGACTTCCCCACACTGAGATAATCAGGTGCAATTATGCATAACTGAAATTTAGAACCACACAGAACTCTCTGGTATTAACTCATCTTGACTCCCCTGCCCCAGTGAGGCTTGAAAGGTGCCTGATCCTGAATCCATCATGGGATATAGTGGCTTCCTGGCCCACAGACTTTCTAATTAAGGCATAAGTTGCAAGGGTTTTCTGGGTTTTTTGTTTGTTTTTTGTTTTGTTTCATTTCATTTTGTTTTGTTTTGTTTTTGAACAACTTGGTCCTAGAGACCCAGACTAGTGTTTGTGGTTATGATCCTTCCAAATGTTTGGAATCACCCACTTCCTGCCTTCCAGCCCCTGTCTATTAGTGAGCAATTGGACCCTGGGACCACAGCCTTCCATAGGACCAGTTATTCTGATCTCTCTCATGCCTGGGAGCCCAAACCAATACCTTAGAGAAGAAATACTGAAATAGTAATAGATTGATTTCTTCTGTCTTGCTTCTCATTCCCCTTCTCTTCCAATGTTCAAAACTAGCTTCATTTTCCTCTCTCCTTCCTTCCTTCCTTCCTTCTTTCCTTCCTTCCTTCCTTCCTTCCTTCCTTCCTTCCTTCCTTCCTTTCTCTCTCCCTCTTCCCTTTTGCCCTCCCTCCCTCTGCACCCCCCAGCATGTATGTATTTGTGTATATGCATGTTCAGAGAGGAACATGTCTTTCTGCATTCGCTCTCCACTTGATTTACTGAGTCGGGCTTGCTTAGCTAAGCAGCTTTCCTGGAGGCTTCCCCTGTCTTTGCCTTCTTGGCTGGGATTATAGATCAGCTGACATACTCCTCCAGATTTTTATATGTCAGGCTGGTTAGTCTTGATGTCAGTCTGATGCAACAACAGAGTCACCTGGGAGGATGGAATTTCAATTGAAGAATTGCCTAGATGGGATTGGCCTGTGGACAATGTCCAAGGGCTGTTGTCTTGATTGATGGTCCGTGTAGGAGGGTGGGACATAATGTCTAATGTGGGTGGCATTTCTTGAGGCGGAGGCAGATGAGCCTGGGCTTCATAGAAAAGATAGTTGAGCATGTGTCAAGAAATGAGTGATCAAGCCAGTAGGCAGCTTTCTTCCTTAGTCTCTGCTTGAGCTCCTGCCCTGATTCTCCTCGGTTACCTAGAAGTGTGGGTAAATCCTTTCCTCCCCAAGTTGTATTTTGTCAGGGTGGCTTTTGTTTGTTTGTTTGTTTGTTTATCATAGCAACAGAAAAGCAAACTAGAACGTAAGAGTTCTGGGAATTTGAACTCTGGTCCTCAAACCTGCGCGGTAATCACTTGACCAACTGAACTCTCTCCTAGCCCTGCACTGAGAAGTGAGCACGTAGAAAATGAGTCACACTCTTGACTTTGGCTTGGTTAAACAGCATTACAAGTTGAGCATCAAGTGCACAGCGTTGAAAGCCAATGCTCTATTGACTTACAAGGGCTGAGGATGTAGCAGGAAAATAGGTCTTGTTTTGAATTAAAAAAAGTTTTGGTTCAGAAAGGACAAGGTGCACAGAGTTTATACCATAAAGTACACAGACTTAAAATATAGGATTTCATGGAGTTTTTCTTTTCTAAATAAGGTAAGGGTCTAAACAGCAGGAAGAAAAACTAGAAGGAATTTGATGGGATTGTTAACACAGCCTAGATCTCCAAAAGTGGGCTCATCCCCCAACTCAAGTGCCAGGCGCTGTGTGTAGGACAGGAACCCCAGGCATATTTGAGAGCCATCGTTAGGGCAGAAGATGTGTGACTGTGGTTCACACATCAGAGAATAGCCCAGGAATTTGCAAGCCTCTCCTATGTGGCCCCTGGTGGCAGAGTAGCAGTGCTTTGGATAGCTGGGGCAGATGGACTGCATCTCAGCTCTTTTTAGCAAAGAAGAATTTACCGTGAAGTTCAGAGCCTCTCACTTACAATGTGAGAAGTGGGGAAGAAGACACCATGCTGTCTTCAATCAGACTATCCGTCGCAGCCATTAAAGACAACGGTCTGGTTCTCTTAGACAGGTCCCCATGTTGTACTTCCTCTTGTGAAGTGGCAATGAGTGGGTACCAATGGCTTGGGATCGGTGTGAAAGAAAACTGCGTTGAGGATTGATGTCAGTGAGGTATTGTGTTTGTCATTTGTCCTGTTGCTGTGACACAAAGCTTTGAAAGCCAATGCGCTATTGACTTACAAGGACTGAGCAAGCCCCAATGAAAGCAACTCAAGGCAAGAAGGGTTTATTTTGGCTTGAAGTTCAAGGGCACAGTCCATCCCTGCTGGAAAGCCATAGAAGTGGGAGCCTGGGGTCACTGGTCACACTACAGCTGCGGTCAGAGAACAGGCAGCAAGGGGTGCTGGAGCTTGGACAAAGTTCTCTTTTTATGCAGCCTGGGACTAAATCTTCCCCATTTTTAAGGTGGGTCTTCCTACTTCCACGAGTCCAGTCTAGAAACTCCCTCACAGACATGCTCAGACCTTTGTCTCCCTGGGGCTTTAGATACCACCCATTTGACATTGTTAACCATCATAGGAATGCTGGGACATGTTTCCATAGCTTGCACACACTTACTTGAATAGTCATGCTGGTGAAGGCTTAACTTTTTAGACTACATCTGCCGCCTTAAATAAAGAGTTAAAGGTCAAATTTACCATGCACATGTCCTCTGATGCCTAGAACTACTGGAAATACATCAGTGGGGGAAGAAACAATTTGGAAATACATGGCACCAGAAACTAATGTGTGGGAAATTGTTTCCATAACAGATGTGTCACATTGTAAATAGAAAAATTGGATCTTTGCTGTATCAGAAACACTGGATGTCCTTTCTGTTGGAAAACATTATTTTGGGTGTGGAATGCACCTCCCCCAAAAGGCTCATGTTTTAAGGACTTGGTCCTCAGCTTGTTATTGATAACCTCAGGGTGTTATTGGGTGGTGGTAGAAATCTCAGGAGGTAGGGTCTAATTGGAGGAAGTAGGTCAGTAGGAGTGTGTTCCTGAAAGACAGGGATGGGGACCCTAGATGATGATGGTGGTGGTGGTGACTCTCCTCCTCATCTTCTCCTCCTCCTGCTTCTGCAACCTCTAGCTTCTGCATCCTCCTTCTTCTGCATCCTCCTGCTTCTGCATCCTCCCCCTCTCTCATCCCTCTCTTCCTTCCTGGACACCATGAGGTGAGCAGCTATGCACTACCAAACACTCCCCAGCATGATATTTTGCCTCAACATAGAAACAAAGATTCTAAGAGACCATGAACTGAAACTAGGAACTATCGTAACTCTTTCCTTTTTTAAGGTTGCTTATCTCAGGCATTTTGTTACAGCAACGGAAAACTGACTAACACAGAAGCCTCCCCATCTCCTTATTTGTTCGCTATTATATGTAACAATACAAAGGAAAATTTATTGGCAAGGTATACACTTTCTAAATAGCATCCTAGAAAATGTGTTTGTGTGTGAAGGCCAACATTTTATCAACTCTACTGAAGGAAAGCCTGACTTCTCTCCCTAGTCTATATGGTTGAAAGATATTCTGAAAATTTTATCATATACAAGACAGTTGAAATAAAGGACAAAATATAACTGAACAGAAATTGTAAATCAGCAAATATTTTCCTAGATTTTTTTTTTTTTTTTTTTTTTTGGTTTTTCGAGACAGGGTTTCTCTGTGTAGCTTTGGAGCCTGTCCTGGTTTGTGGTTAGTTTTTTAATGCATAATTTGTTGTAATTTCTTTTTTAGAGAATCATTCACTTTTTGTATTTTTTCAATGCAGGTCATCAAGTCAGAAGTGACCCCTGGTTTACAGCATGGAGTTTGTCAACCCCTCAAAGGGGCCACACACATTGTGACAGGGTGGTGCACCAGATCTATGTTCAGGGATCATAGAAAGATGTGTGGTGCTTGTCAACAGAGGCCCCACCCTGGACACAGACACAGACAAGAGAGGCCACATGATAGAGATAGTCATGAGCCAAGCTGGAGAGAGGACAGATGCAGAGCAGGCTCCCTCCTCAGTGATGGGTAATAACTAGGTCTTCCCACTCCCATTCTGCTCCAAAGGACAAAAATAAACAAATAAAACCTCTTAAGTTGCTTTAAATGTGAAAGTATAGGAGCAGCTTTGGCCTGGCCAAGTTTTCCCTAGGGAGAACGCGGTGGGTCTTTGCTTGTTTTCACTTTTCAAAATAACCATTTATTGTGTAAGTAAGATGGCCACATGTTCCCAATATTTAAGATGTTTTTCAGAAATTAACAAAGGATAAACTCAATTTCTCCCCTATGTCCTTTCCAGTTTCTGTTTCAGAGACAGAGAGAGAGCGCACTGAAGAGAGGTTTGGGGCACTGAATCTGGAGAGACGGGGGAGGGATGAGAGAGGCTATGGAGGGAGTTGAGGATTATCTGTCCAGCTAGGCATTCCCTCATTAGGTGCTCCCTTCCCACCTGGAGCCCCGGTGGAAGGCTGTCAGGATTCCCTGGACTGGAATATTTTCTTTCTTTTTACTGTCTGGAAGTCCTGGCATTCCTCCGAGTGCTGATTAGGAACCGGGGTGCAGCTGCTTCGTGGGGTCTATGGCCTGCACTGCTCTGGAACTAAAGAGTGCGCTGTCCGGAGAAGTTGCTCTACCCAGCGTGCTCTCCCTCCTCCCTGTTTGGGTTGGACACCTGACTCAGCTGTCTCCCATTTGCAGTCCCTGCCTACCCCCGCCTTCCTGAGTCGACTCTAACTCCTCCCTAAGGCATTGACTTATTCATTCATCCTGTCATCTCTGATGGCAAGTCATATTCCAAACGCAGTGCCCAGTCAACTGACATAGGGCTCGAGGATGAGACAGGCACCGATAATGTGTTTGTGTTCCTCAGAGAGCACAGCCTCCGCTACCTCCCAAAGGCATCCTCAGAACTTACGGTCTGTCTAGTGTGGCTGCTGGACTGTGAAATGAGAGACCACTTCACACATGAATGTCTGCATGAGCAGGGTTCCAAAGGACAACAGTCATAAGTCCGGGGAGCTGGGAACCATGAAGGGCTAGCTTTCCTCAGAGTATGTGGCATTCCCCAGCTGTCTGTTGCAATGAAGGTAATAGCAACCTTTCCTTGGATTTCAAGACCGTCCATCTTTGAGAATATGGCCCTCACCTGGAGAATTCCATATTCCATATTCCAAGTAGATGTTTATTGGAGACAAATATTTATTGATGAAGGGGCCTGTTAATCAAAAGACCATTCCCAAACAATTTAGCGAAGCACGGCATACATTATATCAATGTGATGCTAATACATTTTATATCTTGATGAGTGTTTAAGATCTAAATGATTATAATTAGCAAGGAAACAGTAAAACCTTGAATTGCACTGAGTAGTAATGATAGAAGAAATGGCCCAAGAATCATGACTAAACAATGCTAGAAGCTTAGGCACATGCATTCACCCTTTTAAACCTTTAAAGAACAGACGATTGCCATGTCATATACAAAATGTCTGGGCACGTACACTAAGGTGGAAGTTACTTAGTTCATTATAGTGAGATGGAAAATCTTGAGACTGGAAAGATGCCTCAGTGGTTGAGTGCCTTTGCTGCTCTTTCAGAGGACCCAAGTTTGATTCCCAAGACCCATGTTAAATGGCTCAAAATTCCCTGTAACTCAGCTCCAATGGATCCGGTGTCCTCTTTGGGATACCTTGGGCATCCATATGCACAGACATATATGTGCATGCCTCCACACAAACATACACAAAAATTTAAAAAACATATGTTTTAAGATAGAAAAATTTGTACTAAAACTTGATAAATATAATGAATGCATAGGAAATAAAGCACAAACCATATCCCCCACGATAATACATTTTTAAAATCACAATAAAAGGATAGTCTGGTGAGAATACAGTAGCCTTCACCAGACCATAATGGTGTTTTTGTAAAAGCTCACCCTTTGGGTTCCCAGGACCCCAAAGCCACCAGTTACATCAAAGAGCACAGTAGAAGGTCAGGATTGGTGACACACACCTCCAATCCCAGCATTTAAGAGGCACAGGTGGAAAGGTTGCAGGTTCAAGACCAGCCTGGTCTGCACAGCAAGTACCAAGCTGGCCATTATTACAATCAAGACCCTGTCTCCCAAAACAGACAAAAAAGAATGCATCAGACAGTTACATACTCCTTTATGAATGGGGCTGGACTCGGAATTCTCCGGGGCAACCCCATCTATACTCTAATTCTACTTAGTCATTTTTGGAAAGACATCAGCTGTGAGAGGTTTACCAAGATGTGAGAGACACAGGAGAGGGGAGTCAGAGGGACAAGGGGGCTCAGGTCCCCTCAAAATCCACACCACAGAGTACAGACCCTGGTTCCAAGACCTGGGCAGATAGCAGGCATATGGAATCTACTCAATGATTTTTGTGACGGGTCTATAAAATAAAGTGAAGTCTTTTTGTTTGGGGTTTGATTTTAACCATTGATTTTGTGCAATTTGAGCAGATCTTTCCTGGGTGTTCTCACACTTCCCAGATCCTGGCATGAGTCTGCCTCCTGTTTTATATTTGTTGGTATGTTATGCATTTCTTTAAAATTTCCTTCTGGGTTCTTTTAACACACAATTTGAAAACACAGAGGAACTGCTGTCCAAAAGCCACTTGAAAGTGAAAGTTGAGGCCACTGGATTATGCTTTAATTTCATCTATCTTTCTTCTATCCCCCTGTCTATCTGTCTGTCTCTCTATCCACCTTGGGGAAAGATACCCGTGGTATGGTGCCACGTGAAGAACAGCCTGGAGAAGTCTGTCCTCTCCTTCTACCATGTGCTTCTAGGGACTGAAATCAGGTCCTCTGGTTTGGCAGCAAGCACGTTTACCTGCTAAGCTATTGCAACAGCCCCCACTGGATGTTTTTTTAACATAATGAGTTCCCCAATATTCGTCAAAGCTTTTGCTCTCTTGGGCTCAGTCTTGACACCCAGAGGCTGTGCTGGGAAGTCTGACAGTATGGCTGTCCTCCTGTTCACTTGTACCTCGTGTTTACAGCTTGTCAGGAGCTCAGCTCCTCACACACTTTATTTCTGACTTACCCAGATTTTAGAGTTCACTCTACTGAATCTGTTTTCACGGCTGGCCTCTGGTGTATGTTACTGATGCTCCTAGGACTTTTCCTAATGACCACCCTGGAGCTGTAAACATGTCATCAGGAAAGAGCCACAAAGGATCCCTCTGTGTGAACCCCGGAACAAATATGTATCCCACCTCTGAAAGGAGACAAATGTCAAGGTTTGCCTTTAGTTCCTGGAAAGATCAGAACCCCTGAGGGAAATGAAGCCAGTTCTGGCCAACAGTTTCTGTTAGGTAAAAATAATTAGCTCCAGTCCCCCTCTTCTGTGCAGGTAAAACTTGAGGGAGATGCCAAGAGCCGGAATAACACTCTGGACTCAATCCAGAAGAAAGCTGGATCTCTTGCTGTGTGGGGACCCTGGTTTAGGACTGTAATCGGAGGTAAATATTTAAAAGTATTACCTCCTACCATCGCCTTGAGCAGGAGCAGGGCGAAGCAGGTGCCAGAGAAGAAAACAGAGATGAAAGAATTTCCACTGTGGAAGCTGGCATTGGCAATTGTGGTTGGCAGAGGCTGTGTGCCTGCTGTGAGCAGGAGGGGATTCTGCCATCCTTCCTGGCCTCCCGGCAGCCTTCCCTGTTCCTCCCCAGCAGGGGAGATCACGGAGGAGATAATCAATAGCAGGCAGCCCAGGGCAGGGCTCGCCCATGCTGCCCCAGTGACAGCAGGCATCTGCTCCCATTGGACTGCCCCAGGCCGGGTGGCCATGTCATCCTGCCCTGCCACTGACATGTCTCCTCGTGGACAGCCCTGGAGCTTTATACAGTTGCTTCTCCCTGGGCTCGAGGTAAAAGGCATTCCGCTGTCCTCCATTCTTCCTCCGGTGCCTTTACTGACACAAAGTAGAAAGGCTTTGCAAACTGAAAAGATCTAAGTTACCCCAACACGA
Source organism: Peromyscus californicus insignis (assembly GCF_007827085.1). Taxonomy (NCBI): domain Eukaryota; kingdom Metazoa; phylum Chordata; class Mammalia; order Rodentia; family Cricetidae; genus Peromyscus; species Peromyscus californicus. The sequence continues at coordinate 97,157,537 of NW_026294584.1, read as the reverse complement.
GCTATCATCCTTTGTTCCAAGACCTGCCAGCTGGGATGTCAGGGAGCTGCCGTCATTGCTCATTCGTTAGATGGGCTGCCACTGCAGAGACGGGATGGATGAAGAATGCAGCCATTGATACGCATTTTGGAAGCACATGGGGGCTTCAGACCCACCCCTGCCAGGACTCACTGGGGACATGATAACTAGTGGATCTTTCTGGACCTCGGCGCTTTCTGTGTTTGTACACTGGGGCCCACATCCTGCCAGTTCTGCCATTATCTTACTGATCACACGTACGTGGGCTTGTGAACACCCGTGCTCAGTAGGTCCTGCATGTTAGTGCCATTATCATTGCCCAGTGCTTTGAATTATATCCGTTTTCCTGGTGAAAAGTGAGATGAGAAGGAATCTGGAATAAACTGCTAAATTAGAGTCAGCACGGTTTCCTACTCTGTACGGACAGCAGTGTCATGTATTATATCCCAGCTTTGATGCCCCTGATGTCTTGTCCACAGACTCTTCAAAGCAGTAGCCTGTTTACTTAAACAACGCATCTCAAACAGGGCTGCATGTGGACCATTTTGAACATTTCATTGCTATTTATACAAGCCTAGGTTACATAACCTGGCCCTTTTTAAATTCCAAGTGAAGGAACCAAAAATCAGGTTATATACATAATATGTGGCTAAATATATGACTGTATGTAAATATGGGAATTGTACATAAAATTTTATGTAAGCACATATGGAATATATATGTGTGTGTAATGTATACGGTATAAATATAAAGACATAGGTAGAGCACAAAAATGATGAAAACGCTTGGAAACTTAGAACCTGGCGTTTGTCACTGACCCGACCTCATTACTTTGTCTTATGTGTTGGGTTTTCTAGAGGAACAGAATCAATAGTGTGTGTGTGTGTGTGTGTGTGTGTGTGTGAGAGAGAGAGAGAGAGAGAGAGAGAGAGAGACAGAGACAGAGACAGAGACAGAGACAGAGACAGAGACAGAGACAGAGAGGAATTCATCAAACCAGATTACTTCAAAACAATAACTGTCCCACACCAGAGAGGCTGAGAACCAATAGTTTCAGGGGCCTTTGTGGCTGCTGCCTCAGCTGCTGGAGAAGTCCCACTATGGCTTCTTACACAGTAGAGGCGCAGAACCCTATCGTTGCTCAGGCCACAAGACAGGGTACCTCAGCGGTCCCAATATGGGGCTGAAGACTGCGCACACACGGTTCTAGGAGAGCCGCTGATCCTCAGTGTTGGAAGCCTGGAAATACTGCTCCTAAAATCAGTAAAGGAACCATCAGCAGACACAACAGTGTAAATCAACTCTCCATCCCAGATCACAGGCCACAGAGGAAGCCCTGCTGTGTTCTCTTGTCTTTCTGCTTATGTCAGAGGGATCAACCAGGACAAGAGCTGGTTTTTCTCTCTCAAGATCTTCCTGAAGGCCAGAGGGGAGAGTTTACTGATTTACTTATGCAGTCAAAACTTGATAAAAAATGTAAAACCTCTCTGCAGCTCCCAACACTACCATCCATCCTTCCCCACTGGCACACCCCCACCACCCCTGTGGCCACTAGAGGATACCACAGCCAACAGTTAACAGAAAGGCCTTGGGCCCAGCAGGCCCAAGCCCTAATACACACCCCTGTCCATTCTGACTGGTGGGCCCAGAGCTGTACAGTTATTAAATGTACTGTGAGTTGTCACCCCTGCTGGAAGCCACATGAAATAGCTGATACCCTTTAATATTCTGACATTTTCTGATAAGTCCTTGCAGTTCCTCGTGAGGTACATTAGCCAAACCCCAACAAACAGGTGGAGTTTAACTAATCTTCCCTGGAGTTAGCAAGATAGACCTGAGCCAGAATAGAACCGTGTCCAGGCTTCTCCATCCCCAGCCAGGCAGGGCTGGCTTTCAAAGTAACACCACCTCATACCAGGTTTCCATTTTTGTATTAATGAGCTTTTGTTTTAGCCAACTCTGGCTAATTTTGGCATATAACAGCATTTTTGGGAAGCATTCCAATAGGTTTCAGACAATGAGAGGAAGAAAAGGACTTAGGTTTTAGTAAACATGCAGAATATTTTAATTCAAAGCAGGCTGCATTGTCAGGAGTCAATTTGAATGATGATGCTAGCTACTCCAACCACTGTTGCTTGGACCTTTTTGTGTCTTGTCTGACTTTGAATTTCTTTCAGAACTACACTGCTTTCTTTCAACTACCTGAATTATGCTGAATTTTGGCCTTTTGAACATGGATTTGATTTTCTTAGAAAATCATTTGCAATCATGTCTAGTGAATGAGATGACTTTATCAATTTGAGAAATATATTCTTCAGTAATGATTTTTTTTGTTAAAGTTTCTTTTGTGGCAGAGACAGGAATGTAGGAGCTGGAACAACTTATTATTTGCTAATAATCCACAGAGTCTAGTTAGTGCTGCCCATGTGCACATGGCTGTGGGGCACCTACTAGGCCCCCAGTAGCTATCAGCTGCCCATAATTCTTCAGCAAAAGAGTCTCTCTTTACTATTACTTGAGAGGCTCTTCTTGTCTTGCCTGGTGAATTGCTAAGGAGTAGATGATAATTGGTTAGGGATTAGTAGAAAATTTTTAGCCTGTAGTGACTAGCCCTCCAGAAGATAGTCTAAATTTGGGGGTTAATTGGGGTCCATAGAAATGGGCCCATGGCTGCTAGACAAGGCAGTAATCAAGGAAGATTGCTACAGATTTAAATTCATTAAAAAGAAATCTGTCTGTCTGTCTATCTGTCTCTATCATCTATCTATCTATCTATCTATCTATCTATCTATCTATCTATCTATCTATATACCTATTTATCATCTATCTGTATCTATCAATCTATTTATCTATCAATCATCTGTCTGTCTGTCCATCTGTCCATCTGTCTGTCTGTCTATTTTCAAGACCCAGGCTGGCCTCCAGTTCTCTCTCCTCCCACCTCCACCTCTTGGGTGCTGGGATCACAAGTGGGCTCTACCTCACTGGACTAAAAGAGACCAACTTAACCATAAGCTGAAGAAGTTATAAAGAAAACAATGCATCCTGGGAATGGGATATTTTGGGAATTTGGTGATGGCAGACAGGACTTTGAAATAACATTGAACCTGTGTTGAGGTTCTGGCTTTTCCATGAGCCCCTACATGAGTTACATGATGTTTCTGGAGCCAGCTAACCAATGCACAAAATGGAGATGATCACATCCCTCTTGTGGGGTGTTGTGTCAATGACCCATTTCCTTATGTTAGGACTTAAGAAAATGCTTAATGTATAATAATAGGTAGTAATACTGTCTTCGGAAATGAGGGAGTGTGTTAATTGGCTGTGCAGTCCATGCTTCAGCAAGACAAAGAGTTTAGGAAATGCTCTGCTTCATACACCCATAGCAGCAGATGACCTGCACAGGAAGCCATATGCAAACAAATGCAGGAAGCCTAAAATACTATGCAGTCTCAGTCAATAAAAATATGTCTGACATGACAAGTGGAGGCAACAAGGAAAGAAATTGCTTCCTGTACAAATGCCTCTGCAGTTTTTCTTTGGCTTACTTATTATCTGTCATCCTCCCACAGCTCCTATTGCTGAGTTCCCTGATGGCTCTGCCCACCCCTGCTACCAGGCCTTGGTGTTAATGCTTCAGTCTCCAAGGTAGGCAGGTCTGACTCACAGGACCCAGCAGGGCCCCGCTGCCTACAGCTTGTTCAAGCTAACAGGATGTCAAAAGACCAATAGTGTTAATCTCTTCCCGCTGGGGCCTTCTGGCTCTCAATGAAGACTTAAGCAGATGTGCATTATTCTTAACTTTGCTATGGCAACTCATTTTCAACATCACATCATTCTCCTTTAGAGTCCTCAGTTTTGCGCACATTACATTAATGACTCTCCTCATTGCTGTAGCCCAAGACTTGACAAGAAACAACTTAAAGGAGGAAGCACTTATTTTGGCTTACAGTTTGAAAAGATACAGTCCATCATGGCCAGGAAGATATGGCCGCAGAAACATGAGGTAGCTAGCCATGCTGTATCTGTCCTCAGGAAGGAGGGAGTAGAGGAAGTAGGGCCTGATCATGAAGCCACAATGTCCTACCCACAGCACTCTCTAGCGAGGTTCTAGTTTACCTCCTAAAATTTTCATAACTTCCCCGAAGAGCATCACAAATAGTTCAAGCACATGTGCCGATGGGGGATATCTCACAGTCAAACTACAGGGCACACAAATTCTAATTAGCTGATGCTTTTAGACAGGAATAATCCTGAGATCTACCTATAGACCTTCTGGCAGTATCTTCCTTTCCCATACCTCTAGATGCCAGCTTTGCAGCTGCCCTCTTCCAACAGATGCCAGAAGCAGCACTGATGGGAACTGACCCTGGTCCAAACCCTTGGGTCTGCTAAGAAGTGCTCTGGGTGAACCCTCTTGGGCCAGAATGGCCCTTTGGCCTTTATATCTCTAAAGTTGGTAATGGAAATGAATCCTTTCTTCTTTTCTATGTTTGTGGGATGAGCCTTTCCAATTGCTAAGTGTGCTGGTTAGTTTTACTTGACACAACCTACAACCATCTGGGAAGAGAGTCTAACTTGAGGAATTGTCTAGACCCGGTTGGCCCATGGGCATGTGAGAGGGGTTGTCTTGACTGAGGTAGGAAGAACTACCATGTGTGGGGGTGGTGCCGTGTCGTGGGCTGCATCCTGAAGTGTACAAGAGTGAAGAAAGCTATGCATGAGCAAGCAGGCTGCACCTGGACACACGTTACTCACTCGGCTCTTGTCCACGGAGGGATGTGACTAGCTTCTTGAGTTCCTGCCTCGCCTGTCCCAAAATGATGGCCAGTAACCAGGAACTGTAAGCAGAATAAACCCTTCTCTCTGCTGGGCTGCTTTTGGTCAGGGTAATTATCAAGATGACAGACACCAAAGTGGAACACCAGAGCACACTGTGTCGCGGTCAGCTCTCCCTGCTGCACCTTTTGTTGAAGGGGGTCAGACTGGAAATGGAGAAGCTGCCGCAGGAAGAGTGAAGGTGCTGTGGGGCCTGACCTTAGAGGGCACATGCGGTGGTGGTGGTGGCGGTGGTGGCGGTGGTGGTGGTGGTGTGGCTTCACAAGGGCTCCTTGTCCACATGGCAGGTAGTGGGCACAGGCAGGGCATGTGAGGACAGTGTTGTTATACCTACTGGTAAGGTAGTAATAGGAAAATCTCCAGGCTCTGTCCAGCAGGCTTTTCTTCTCTAGACTTTGTAGCTGTTCTAGTTTGCTTTCAGTTGATGTGATGAACACCAAGGCCAAAAACAATTGGAGAAGAAAGAGATGGCTTCACTTATAGATTACACTCCATCACTGAGGGAAACCAAGGCAGGAACTCAAAGCAGGAACCTGGAGGCAAGAACTGAGGCAGAGGCCATGGAAGAGTGCTGCTTACTGGCTTGCTTCCCCTGGCTTGCCCAGCTAGCTTTCTTATATAGCTCTGGAATGCCTGCCTAGGAATGACACTGCCCACAGTGGGCTGGGTCCTTCTACACCAACTGGAGATTAAGAAAACGCCTCATGGATATGGCCACAGGTCAATCTGATTTGGGCAATTCTTCAACTGAAGTTCCCTCTTCAGGGGTGACTGTGTTTCTGTCAAGCTGACAACTGAAGCTAACTCTGTTATCTTAGCTAAGCTTCCTTCTTCTTCTTCTTCTTCTTCTTCTTCTTCTTCTTCTTCTTCTTCTTCTTCTTCTTCTTCTTCTTCTTCTTCTTCTCCTCCTCCTCCTCCTCCTCCTCCTCCTCCTCCTCCTCCTCCTCCTTTTCCTCCCCCTCCTCTTCTTTCTCCTCCTTCTTCCCTCCTCTTCCTCCTCCTCTTTCTCTTCCTCTTCTTTCTCTTTATCCTCCTCCTTCTTTTTCCTCTCCTCCCCCCCGCATCCTCCTCCTTATTCCAGGGAATGAAAATGAAATGATAAAAAAAGGCAAGCAAAGTATTAGCTGTTTGCTTCCATTTTTATAGTGCAATTTTTGGTATAAAATTTGTCTCCTGGGAGACTGAGGAGAGGACTTAATGGTGAAGAACAATTGCTGTTCTTACAGAAGTCCTGAGTTCTGTTCCCAGCACCTACAACCAGCAGTTCACCACCATGTGTAACTCCAGTTCCAAGGGATCAGATGCCCTCTTCTGGTCTCTTGTGGCACCTGCTCCTCTCTCTCTCTCTCTCTCTCTCTCTCTCTCTCTCTCTCTCTCTCTCTCTCATACACAACACACACACACACACCCATTAGAAATAAAAATTAATCTTTAAAAATATTTTGTTTACTTATGTTGGTATAGAGTTTCAGCATGTATCTGTTACTGGTAGTTGGGGTCTGGCTGGAATGTCTCCCGGTTCTTGGCTATTGTTCAAATCTTAGATAGTCTTTTAATTAAAACAAAAACAAAAAACAAACAAACAAAAAAACAGAGCCAGATATCAGGGTGAAAGCTGAAAGACCAGAGAAGCAAAATAGCCAGCCACTAGTTCTTACCTCTAGGAAATCCTCAGCCTAAGGACAGTGAGTTCCTGTTTCCTCGCGCCTTATATACCTTTCTCTGCCCAGACATCACTTCCTAAGATTAAAGACACATGAGCTTCCCAGTACTGGGATTAAAGGTGTGTGCTACCACTGCCTGGCTCTGTTTCCAATGTGGCCTTAAACTCACAGAGATCCAGACAGATCTCTGCCTCCTGAGTGATAGGATTAAGGATGTGTGCCACCACTGCCTGACCTCTATGTCTAATCTAGTAGCTGGCTCTGTCCTCTGATCCTCATCTAAGTTTATTAGAGTACACAATATATCACCACCCTTCGCCTCTTAAATAGAACTGAAATAAGGACTCCCACATACTGCAGAAATAACAGGAGAACTTTATTCAGAGCAAACAATGGAGAGAAGAAAGAATATATTGCCGAGATCAACAGCTAGCCACATGAGGGAAGGAACTCAAGGCCAGGATTATTGTTCAGGGCTTCCTTTCATGGAGTTCAAGTGAAGGAGGAGTTTGGTTGCTAAGTTGTGTACTGAGGATAGTTCTCTGTTTTGATTGACAGCCCCAACTGATACATCTACAACCTAGCTCCTGCACCCAGGGTTCAAAAAACAGTGAGGAAGAGGGGGCAGAAAGGTTGTAAGGGCTAGAATGTCTGCTGTGAGATAGTGTCTTCTAGGTGTAAGAGGGAGGCTGCAGTTGGGAAATCTCAATATGATCAACCAAACAAGACCCTATTTAAAGTACCTCTTGCTCTCCCCTCTTCCTCCTTCTATTCCTCTCCTTCCCCCCCCCCTCTCTCTCTCTCTCTCTCTCTCTCTCTCTCTCTCACTGTGTGTGTCTGTGTCTCATGCCTATTGATGTATGCCCACAGAATGACTGTGGGGTCTCAATGTTTTCAATGGTTGAATAAAATGTTTTGTTTTTTTCTTTCTCCATATAGGTTCTCTGTTGACCTCCTGGCCCCTGCCTGATAATTTCACAGCACATCATAAAATTGCAAACAGCCTCTGGCAGCCCATGGTCCCCTCCAATACGACCCAGGCTCCAGAGGTCTGAACATCAGCTGTGAGACTTTCTGTTTACACAGAAACACATGGTTGAAAATGAAGGCCATTCACCACACAAAGGATGTTTTTCTCCAGATAATTGTAGAGCACAGGGCAGATTGATGTTTATCACCCAGGAGCCCTTCATAGTGGAAGTGTTATAGATGGGACACAGTTGGGATAGATGATTTTTAAAATCCATTGCCCATGAATGCATGGTAAAACAGTGCACACATTTGCTCCATTCTGTGGTTGAACAGGCTTGTTTGAAAGCCACATAATCTCTGGGTTTTCTTCTTGAAAAGCTCTCTTCAATTCTCTTCTTTACCCCTTATTTATTCTCTAGGCAAAAATGAGCCCGGCATCCAAGGATCTGTTGAGTGTCTGCCTGTTGATCCATTCACACCCGCAGGCTCTAGCCCAACCCCACCAGTCTTCCTGAGAAGCCTCTGCAAGAAAGAGCCATCTGGTAAGGTTGGACTGTGTATGCTAGGAGTGTCTGTAATCAGTCCCGAGAACCTGAAGGAAAACAGCAGAAAATGTAGTTGGAGTTTTCTCCAGTCCCTCTCGGGCCTGCAGTCACTCAGACCCAAGTAAACACACAGAGACTTATATTGCTTATAAACTGTATGGCCATGGCAGGCTTCTTGCTATCTAGTTCTTATATCTTAAATTAATCCATTTCTATTAACCTATAAGTTGCCATGTGGCTTGTGGCTTACCAGTACTTTACATCTTGCTTCTCATGGCGGCAGCTGGCAGCGTCTCCTGACTCAGTCTTTCCACCTCCCAGCATTCTCCTCTCTGCTTATCCCGCCTACACTATACTTCCTACCTGGTTACTGGCCAATCAGCATTTTATTTATCAATCAATCAGAGCAACACATTCACAGCATACAGAAAGACATCCCCAGCAAGAAAACAAATAAACAAGTCGGGCAACTGGGTCTTCTATGTCTTCTTGGTTGCCCTCCTTCCTTTTAAATTGGAAGCCCCCAGTCCCTCTATCCTCTGAGTTCAGCTCAGATTTACCTTATGGAAGTTGGCCATTGGGAGCCACTCACACTCAGTTCATGTTTCCCAGCCACCGGACACATGGGGGATTTCTGGACCACCATTGTGTCTGCCCCTGCCTCCCAAGGAGAGACTTCCTCTTGCCTGAAGACAGGGCAGCATGATAGGTATCCCTTGCAGCAATGCATCCAGGCGTGCCCCCATTCCTGTAAAAACACTGCTCCCATTGCATTGCCAGTTAGCACCCAGATGCCTAGCATAGAGTGTGGGTGCGTTGAGTCTTACGGCTGGTGCTGCTTCCTCCACAGAAGATGCTGACCACCCCATGCTCAGCTAGGGGAGCTGTACCAGAAGCCCCTCGTGGGAGCCTGAAGAGGTGCAGCATATCAGCCTTTCCCCGCCTACTGAATCAGAATCTGTCCAGGATGTTTAATTATAGCAGCAGGAAAAGTAGCTGAAAGTCAAGTCTTGTACATGCTTTTATGTATCTTACTACTCCTGGGTATTTACCGGAAGGACTCTTAGTGAACATATGGCAGAGAATCTGTCATTTTAAATGACCTTTTAGTGGTTTGTGTGTGTGTTGCTCTGTTGGAATCCCATAAGGCAACTGCTGCTTCACTGATCTCTAATCCCCAGGAGAACCCAGACTAACAATGCTAGACTCTCCAAGGATGAGCCTGGAAATCTGGAAATCTCTTGCCTTTGTTTCTTTCCCAGTCCTCCAATAAAACTCCCTGAAAAAGAAATTTATGGGAGGACATGTTTGTTTGGGTTCACTAAAGGTATGTTCCATCCACCATGGCAGGAGAATTCTGACAGCAGGAGCCTGAGGCTGCTGGACACATTACATTCACAATTGGAAGGAGAGAGCAGTGATTGTGTACACCCTGCTCGGTTCATTTTCTCCATTGGTACAATCTAGTACATCAGCCAGGGAATGGCACCACCCACAGTGGGCACATCTTCCTGCATCAATTAGGGCTATCAAGATAATCTCCCAAAAGTCACCCATCCCCAGGTGATTCTAGATTCTGTCACCCAACACTAACCTTCACATCTCTATTTACAGCAAGTTTCCCAGGTGCTTTATGTTCTGCCAGCCAGGCAGCCTAGCCCAGGGTTTTCCAGATGTTCTCATGATAACAAACAACCCCTAGGGATAGTATGTTAAGAAAATTCCCAGACCACCTTCCGGAGACTGTGTTTCATTAGACCAGGGTGGGATGTGAGGATAAGTACCTTCTTGACCCCTACACAGGCACCAGTGTTCACTGGGAAATTTAGGGGTCATAGAAGAGAGCTATAGCAATGGATCTCAAGTGTTCAGCAGCAGACATGTCTGGATAACTTGCTAGAAGGGTTGATCCCTGGACTCTGAGAAGATGAGGGGCGACCACTCAGATGGGAGCAGGTAGAAGTTTTGAGTCCCAGCTTCCTGCAGCAAGGATGCCAGCCACAGTTGCTGGTGCTGGGCAGAGACCCAAAGGCAGCCTGTGGGGTTGCAAAAGCTTTACGAGGAGTAAAGGGAAGGGCTCACAGATGCCTTGATTGGAAGCTGCTATCATGGGGATGCTACAGATACTGTAACTAGGCATAGGGCATCATTTGTCATTGTCTAAGGGAGTGCAATTGCCCACCTGCCTCTCTCCAATTGCTCCTAAGTTGGGAAGATAGGAAGAACATTATTTAATCAAGTCCAGGACATTTTGGGCTGATTGCTGTAAAGGTTGGAACTCTCATTTGGGTTCTCTCTCTCTCTCTCTCTCTCTCTCTCTCTCTCTCTCTCTCTCTCTCTCTCTTTCTCTTTCTCTCTCTCTTTCTCTCATGTGTGTGCATGTGTGTGTGTGTGTGTGTGTGTGGTCACATACATGTGTGCCAGGCACATACATGCCGCAGCATGGGTGTGGAGGTCAAAGAACAACTTTCAGAATGGGTTTTCTCCTTGCAGCTCGTTGAGGCAGGGTCTCCTTTGTGTCTGTCTCTGTCCTGTGTACTCCACGGTGCTGGCCCACGAGCTCCATGATGATCCTCATTTGCTCCCTATTTCACTGCAGGAGTGATGGGGTTACAGATGCACACCACAGCATCAGGCTATCTCTGTGGCTCTGGGAATCAGACTCAGTTCCTCTGACTGGTGAAGGCAGCACTTTTACCTGTTGAATCCTCTGTTGGCTCACAACTTCTACTTTTTATGTAAGGCTTGGCCACTGCTCATTTTTATATTTTGTTTGTCAATGCCCACTCAAGAATTGCTAAATAGAATCATGAAACCTATGCATCAATATTTTAATAATGCCTCCATGTTCTCAATATTGTGAGTCACCCATCCCAAAACATGCTACTTCTATCTGTCTTAACTCATTTTCATAGGAATTCAGAAGCTTAACCCCAATCCTGATGCTCATACACTATTTGAAGCAAGAACATTATAGTCATGGGGGCTTCTATGTGGTTTCTTACAATGTCCACACACCATTAGCTCTATCATTAGCTGAACCCAAAGGCCAATGTGTCAGAAAGTTTACTCCAGGATGAGACAAGGGAAAAGCATTGAAATACATATACCATGCAATTTGGTGATCTTGTAGAAAGGCCAGAATATGGTGGACAAGTTCCTTTCCAGATGCCAGAGTTTCCTACATGACATCTGTAGTTGGATAGGTCCTCCCAAGAAGCAGGCATCCCAGAATAGTCCATGTGGAAGGATGTGTAGTTTTAAAAAGCCACTAGAATGAGCTATTCTTATGTACCTCTTTGTTGAGAGTCATTGATGTAAACAATGCTATAATTCAGGGGCTGTAAACTCCAACACCTACGTAGGCCTATGAAGGTAACATAAATTAGCAGGTGGCTGGGTACCTCAAGCTGTCTTCTTTCAACAAATACCCAAGTTAGCTAGCACGTTAAACACATGGATGTGGCTTTCACTTTCACATTCAAGCATAGTCTCACATTTATCATGGAGTAAAAACAAAGTTACCAAATTATCATTACTTCTTCTTTGGGGAAGAGGTATTTCACTGGTGCCAAAGATCAGCATCCCGAGTGTGGTGCCAAGTGGGAAATGGAACTTGATGTCAAGAGAAGATCTGTGAACAATGAGCCTGTGTCAGGGTGAAGGGTGAGCAAGTGGCCCTCAGCTCCAGGCTGTTGGAGCTTGAGGTCCTAACTGATATTTCTATCCTTCCTTTTCAAAACTTTAGGAATCACTTGAGCTTTAAATCTTTAAGTTTTGTTTTTTGTTTGTTTGTTTGTTTGTTTGTTTATATGAAGATCTAATAGTATGATGGGTTACACACAGACCTCAAGACCTCAAGCAACCATACTGGGATTACAGCATCTCCTGTAAAAAAAAAAAAAAAAAAAAAAAAAAAAAACAAAAAAACAAAAAAACAAAACAGTGCACCTAGAATTCAGTCACTGCTAAAAGCACCAGAATGTTTTCAAACACACACACACATGCACACACCTCACACTGTGACAGCAGGATTACATCCACCCACTCAAACCCCATTTCCAAACCATAGTTCACCATTTTCTTGATTGAACTGGACCTTACGTAATATGTCATCTGAAAGTAAAGACACGTAGGGCTGGGGAGATGGCCTAATCGGTAAGAGGACTCACTGCATGATTGCAAGGGTCCACATTTGAATTCCAGTAGTGATGTAAAAAGTCGGGTGTGGCCACATGAGTGCCTTTAATCCCAGTGCTTTGCAGGGCACAGACATTGGGGGATCTTACAAGTTAGACAGAAGGGAGAAGGGGAGGGAGACGGTGGGGGAACGGGAGGGAGAGACGTGGGCCAGATACACCTGTAGCTTTTCAATGATGATGAACTCAGTCTTTCTCTCTTTTCTCCCCTCTTTTTTAATTCATAAAACCCCGTGTTTGGCCAGCTGAGCAGGGAAAGTATAGGGGAGGGAGGAGACTGTCCCTTGCTGGCACCTGTTGAATAAGCTGAGTAGTTTATTTCCTACGTGTAACTCTGAACGGATACAGAATCAGCATTGCCTAGTTCCTTTCTGGGTTAAAAGGGGGGAAAATCACTTGCATTTTTAGTTTTCCAAAAGTTTTCAGCTTTATGTAGAATCAGCTCACTCCCATTTGGGTCAGAATTAGGAGAGGGGATCCATTTGAGACTCAAAAAGTAAAGGTGGAGATATTTCAACATATTGTCATAAAATCTTTCTCCAAGATATATGGAGCGTTCTCCAAATCTAGGGAGCTTATTTCTTACAGGTCCTTGTGTGTGCACGTGTTTATGCATTCAAGTGAGTGCTGTTGCATGTGTGTGTTTGTGAGTGTAGAGCCAGAGGACAGCCTTGGGTGTTCTCCTCAGGAACTGCTCAACTCCTTTGAGGCAGGCTCTCTCATTGGCTTGGAACTCAGTAATGAGGGTAAACTGGCTAGCCAGAAGCCCAGGGATCATCCTGTCTCCACTTGCCCAGCACTGTGATAACAAGCTCATGCCACCATGTTGGAGGCATTTTACACAGGTGCTTGGGACTGAACTTGGTTCTTCATGCTTACAATATTTTTCAATGAGGAAGAATCAATTAAAGCAAGGAGAAAAGGGTAGAGGTTGTGGCTTGCTGAGCTTAATGTTTTTAAGCAAAAGCATCATTTTATGTAAAATGGCTGATTCACCTAAGCAAAATGTTTGCAAATATAATCTTTTTTAAAATCTTTTGATTCAAATCTGAA